>NC_025997.2:130412507-130701241 GCF_000442705.2 Elaeis guineensis | reverse complement strand
AGAAGCATTGTCAGGGCGACAACACTAGGACGACTAGGAAACTGTCCCCAATGGAATGTCAGATTTTCTCGTTGGTACTAACGGTATAGCGACTCGACTCTTCTTCGATGGTTGGGAAGGTCCAACTTTAGCCGCTGCCTCTTCTTGGTAGCGTGCAAATTGATGTCAGCGGCTGAAACTCACGCCCTTGTCCGCATAGCTACAATCAAAAGAAAAGATCAGTACAAAATTAAAAAATAAATAAAAAAAAAGCAAAATGGCCGACTATGTTATACCTAAAAAAGTTACCGAACTAAGTCCGACATCATAGAGAGCTTGTTCGGTCATCAACTTTAGTTGCGGTGGAACTTCCATATCTTTCAGTCGGAGAAAGTCTTTTCGATCATCGGCATCCACCCAAATGTTTTCATTGGGACCAGTTTTTGGATCGCTCCAGCAAGAAGGAAAGCCCCAGGAAGAAGAAGAGACAAAAAAAATTGATTTTTCCATCCATGAATGGACGATGAAAGATCAGAGATAAAAAAAAAGGCCTTTCTTTGGGTTGAAGAGCCATCAACCCTTGGCCTTGGGATGAGGATGAAAGATTAAGCAAGACTGAAAGAGAGAAGGATGAGGTTCAGTCGGGAGAAGCTGATATAATAAAGCAAAACTAATGATCAGTTGAATGAAATTCAGAGCCAACTGAGCAGGACAGAGACCATAGTAATTATGAAGATTGCAGATAAACTTCGAAATCTAAAATCGAAGATCAATCCGAAGATCCTCGACATAAAATACGATCTGATCCAGAGGAGGAGAGTTCACTTGACCATCTGGATCAGGAGCAGAAAGCTGATACTACTTTGAGATGCGGTACTGTTTTCAGAACCGTTCAACCTTGAGCTTGAATAAGGAAGAAACTTTCATTTTTGGATCCGAAAGAGAGTTATCGATTGGATTCTCCGAGCAACTATCCCGAGAAAATGAAGCCTTCTTACTAGCCATCGAAAATAAAAAACTAGAAAAGAGGAGAAAAAATCCAAAGAGAAAAATCGTAAGAGAAGGAAGGAAAACTCGACCTAAAGCCAAAGATGGTGCAAAAGATAGAGCCCGAAAGGCTCTTAGTACGGGCAGCAGAATCTTCTGTTGCAGAGAGATGACAAATATAAAAATAAAGCCTAGATGAAAGTGACTTTATATATATAGGACCCCTCAACGGTCCGGATGAAATTAGTTAAATCAGGATCTCTTTAGATGTTGACATGTAGCGACATTAAGACTGACCGATGGTCAGACGGTTTGATGCATCTATTTTCAGATTACGCCACCTCACTGTTATCCACGTGAACGACACAGAGCCAATGATATTTGGATATGTAGCCAAGATCTATTAGTCAGAATCAAATCGTTCGAATTTTCTGGGCACCGAATTATCTTTCCAAAATGATAGCATAATAATGATCTCACAGTTATTGAAACAACAAAATAGCTGAAGACCTCTCATATTTCAAAAGTCATTAATGCCAGTAGTTGAATCGAGGTTCGAGACAGCATGTTTCAACTCCCCCCGACCAACGCGATAGACCACGTGACAATATGCATGTCAGACTACCTTGGATTTGGGAGTAGGGGCAACTATTGGATAATTCAACCGACCCTCGATTCCGACTATAGATTGGCCTCATAAACATAATATACCAATTAACAATTAGTTGACCGACTGACAGTCGGTTATTCTCAATTATCAACAGACAACTTGGTTAATCTCCGATGGAAG
Organism: Elaeis guineensis; assembly: GCF_000442705.2. Taxonomy (NCBI): domain Eukaryota; kingdom Viridiplantae; phylum Streptophyta; class Magnoliopsida; order Arecales; family Arecaceae; genus Elaeis; species Elaeis guineensis. The sequence continues at coordinate 130,699,485 of NC_025997.2, read as the reverse complement.
ACCATCGGCATATTAGAGTTACCAAACGAAGCTCATTTAAAACTCCACGACTACCGACATACTACTATTACCGACATATAGTCGGCTTACTTGAAACTATCAGTGTAGAAAGCCAGAACGTGATCAATGGCAGGTATAACTGCCCATCTCACGATCACATAATGCCGGAATGTACGAAATCCACGTGTCTAACTATTATGAATAGTTATCGACTATATGTCACGATCATTAATGGGTATAAATAGCCTATTAACTTTATGATTATGGTCTGATAATTGGGATAATTGTTCTTTAGTGCCATAAAAAGCGAGGCCACGTGCTCGATGGTTACATCTGAATCACCTATAAAAGGGAGATAAATAAACAGCATTGGTAAGACAATTCTGGGCTGAGACTCTGCTATTCAAAATTTTTATTTTATTTACTGTTCACTCCTCTCCGCTGACTTAAGTATTGGAGGATCTTCATCAGACACAATTTCAATCAGTGTGGACTTTTTTTGCAGGTACTCTTCTCCGACGACGGGCGCAACATGAGATTGGTCGCAACAGAGCCCAACACACAAAAAAAATTATGAAAAATAACAGAACCTATATCCCACCAAAGAAGAAGCTTTATGGACAAAATAAAACTCATATCCCACCCTAAGAAGAAGCTTTAGAGGGCTTTAGGGGGAAAAAAAATTTAGATGCGCTTGTATTGTAATATTTTCTAGTTCATATGAACCATGAGCGGTCTGCTCTTATACTACTATAATAGTCCAAAAACTCCTCCTAAAAGACTAGCTGGAGGTTTTGTTTGAGTTCTTAGTGAAAGATCTATTGTGGCATGGTTGAGATATTGTTTGGTTGTTATAATTGCAGATATAGCCAATTTCTTTGTGCTTATGATAAAGTATAAACATTTATTCTAGAGTTGAAAGTTGAAGCTACTTCAACTTTCTTAATTTGCATCGCCATGGCTAAGTTGCCAGAGTCTCTTGATTTTTAGTTGCTCAAAGCTCAAAACAAAGTTTAGTCACATAAAAATATTATATATTATTTTGCCTCTATATGAAAAGACAAAGAAATATGGATACACAAATGTGTATATATCTATTTGGCTCTTGAAGTTTGTTGGAGAAAACCGACTGGCCTTTATTTGTCGATCAATCTTCAGAACTGTCTAACCGACATCCGACTCTCACCTGCCAAAAGACGGACGATCCTGAAAGCGACTACCGACTATATATCGGCTGAGCAAGCCGACACTACTTTCAACCGACCGACTGAACCTCCTTTACCGATCTAGATCGATAAACGGTCGATGTTCGGACTCTACAGACAACAGACTACTTCGACTGTCAGTATTTCAGAGTTACTAACTGACAACCGACCCCCGATGCATAGTCGGTCGACTCATTCAAATATATCATAACTGTCATGGATGGTTACTCCACTGATATTGTGGCGTAATCTATGGGGACTAATAATCCATTGCGAGATTACCACCCTGTGATTCTACACCGCTAAATGGGAAATCATATCCGACGATTACGATCATCTACTCTATAACAAGGGATAAGACAATAGTTTTGATAAGCCATTTTTATGCTGAGCTCTGTCATCGTTCTCATTCTACTGTTGTTCGGTCTTCCTCTCTGACTTAAGCATCGGAGGGTCTCCGTCGGAGATAACTTCGATCAGTACGGACTTCATTTTGCAGGTGCTCCTTCCAGACGAACAGACGATGAGGAGATTGACAGCAACAGATTGGCATGCCAAGAAAGGGGAAGACAGCGGCAAGAAGAAAACTCGCAATGATGAGAATCAGAGCTCAACGATCAATGACGATCAGATCGACGAGACACTCCTTCCATCGGGAAGAGGCCCCTCCCCTGCCTCTGGTAGCAGAGCTCAGTTCTTCATACCTCATGGTTACCACAGATGTTCAGATTGGTGCGATCGTGCAACAAATGAACGTCCTCGCGGAGGCGATCAAAAGCCTCCAACAACAGCAAACCCAGCCACCACAACCACCGACGGAACAATCGGTGGCACATACGGTGCCCTCCAGGCACAGCCGCCGTCAACCACGGTGATCTCTGTCTCCTTCACCAGAGTGATCGTCTCAGCTATCTCGTCGGGATGAGCTGCAACATTCGTGGTGCTCCCAACGTCCCACCCGCAATTCGCGGTGCCCTTCTCATTCCTAGTTGGATCGAGCAAGAAAAAAAAAGCGACCGCGAGCACTATCTGCCTCTCCCTCTAATTCATCGGGAGGATCAACCCCCAGGGTCTCCCACCACTAACGGCTTGTGAACTACGAACGCAAGTTCGAAGAAATCGACCACCGACTCACCCAGTTCCAGACGGACGGTCAGAAATCTTCAAATGACTTCAATTTCCATACCATCCAACCTCTCTCCCAACTTATTTCGGATGAACCGATCTCGAGTCGGTTCAAGATGCCGCACGTGAAGCCCTACGATGGCTCCATCGATCTAGTTGACCATCTTGAGAGCTATAAAGCTCTCACGATGATTCAGGGGGTAACTGATGCCCTCCTCTGCATCGGCTTCTCGGCAACACTTTGAAAAGCTGTCAGGGCTTGGTACTCCGAGCTTCGATCGAAAAGTATCTATTTCTTCGGACAGCTAGAGCACTCATTCGTGGTCCACTTCAGCACCAGCCGAAGGCCGCTACGAATCTCGGATAATCTCTTTTCGATCAAACGAGGAGTGACCGAAATACTCTAAAATTTCGTGGCCCGATTCAATGCGGCCACACTTGAGGTTAGGGACCTCAATGAAGATATGGCCATATTAGCCATGAAAAGAGGTCTGAGGGGATCCCGATTCACGTACTCACTGGATAATACCCTCCCTCGAACGTATGCTAAATTCTTGGAGCGTGCGTACAAATACATGTGCGTAGATGAAGGAGCCTCTGACTGACGCCAGACAGAAGGCAAGGGTCAGAAGAAGAAGAAACAGAAGAAAGAAGAAGCTCTGGCTGAATCAAGTCGGCCACTTATCGATGAACGAACTTCACCTCGACGATGGAGTTTGAGATCGAACTACGACAGGTATGACTCCCACACTCCTCTCTCTGCTCCTCGTGCGCAGATTCTTATAGAGATCGAATGAGCAGAATACCTATGACACCCTCCATCGATGAGAGCACCGTCGAGGGACCGCAATCGAAAGAAGTACTGTCGGTTCCATCGTGATCATGGTCATGATACCGAACAATGCATCTAGCTCAGAGACGAGATAGAGATCCTGATTCGATAAGGCTACCTCGAAAAATATTGAAGGGACCCACCGACTCAACCTCTTATCGATCGATGACTCCAGCCAACTGAGAAAGCTGTGAATAACCAGTCGACTGCAGAAGTCATTAACATGATCTCCAGATGGCTGGACCAGGGGGCAACTTTCGACGAGGAGTCGATGAAATGACTGCAGCTCCATTATGTAATAATTCTCTTGGAAGATGATGTTCGAAGAATTCAAACTCCTCACTACGATGCTGCTGTTGTTTTGACAATTAGCTAATAAGATTTCTTTTCGAATGCAACCACTCAGAGAATTAACTGCTTCGGTGTCGACTATATTTTGGTCTTCTTGCAAAAATCGACATCCCGACTGTGATTTTAAAGTGACACAGAATATACTTCGGCTTTCACTGAAAAAGTCAGAAGATCGACGATCTCGACATCGAATATACTTCGACTTTCACTGTAAAAGTTAGAAGATCGACGATCTCGACACCGAATATACTTCGGCTTTCACTGTAAAAGTTAGAAGATCGACGATCTCGACACTGAATATACTTCGGTTTTCACTGAAAAAGTCAGAAGATCGACGATCTTGACACCGAATATATTTCGACTTTCACTAAAAAAGTCAGAAGATTGATGATCTCGACATCGAATATACTTCGACTTTCACTGTAAAAGTCAGAGAATCGACTATCTCGACATCGACGATATACCGATTTCCCCAAAGAACCGATCTATCAACTTTAACTGGAGGCCAGTGCTGGCGACACAGATCCTCTCTACAAAAGCCGCACTGCCCTCATAGTCAGCTCTCCATTGAAGCAGTTGGCTAATTTGCCGATTTAGTATCAACTAAGAAAGGCAAAATGCCAAAACGATCAAGATCGGATTGAAATTATACCGACATGGCCACAGCCAGACGAGAGATATTCGACTTGCCATCATTTATCAGACAATGCAACGTATGAGCCCGATCAATGTTCGGATGATGAATATTCGACTTGCCATCGTTATCCTAACCAAATACGTCAGACACCATTCGACTAGCAGATTCCATAAAGTCTACGAAATAGTTGGATCAATGACCTACATCCAAAGATTATTCTACATACAACATGACGTATGAGCCCAACCAAGGTCCAAGCCATGGGTATTCGACTTGCCATCATTATCCTAGCTAAATACGTTGAGAATTACACTACTAGCAGATTCCAAAGTCTGTGAAATAGTCGGATCTACAATCTACTTTCAGAGATGGATCAACAAGCAAACGCTACAAATTTGACGACACAGGAAAGTATTTCAGAAAAAAATGTTCATTATCAAAAAGAGGAGTTACAAAATTAGATTGGAGTCCGATCATACAAAAAGAAAAACTAAAGGCGCCGACTAATCTTCATTCCACCGAAGAACTGGCAGGTCCGTCTTGGATCGGCATCTCTGATAAATTTCACCTTCCAGCTTGGGAGCTACGCATCGGGTCAGACCGCGAAGATGGTTGGCTGATCATGTAGCCTGGCCAACCACATTAGCAGCCTGATCCACTTTTACATAGAGAATGTGGTTAATGACCGTACCCTCCTGGTTGGAGTCCGATCGAAAATTGGAGTTAGAAAAAGATTTCAGAGTACGACCAATGACCAAACCATCCTCGACGAAATTCAGGCAGCGGCCGCACCTTCTCTGGAAGAGGAGCTAGGGGCGGACTTCAGATTTTCATCTACCAACGAAAATGACTTGGATCATGCAGCTGAGACGGAGATGTGGGATATACAAAAATGGATCGTCGACCCCACCATTGGCACCAGGAGTAAAAAGCTGATATTGGTCTGAAGCACGATGCCACTTCCAAAATTGACTAACGGTCAGACCCCACAACGAAAAAGCCTCCGAGTCCGATAGAGAGTTGTCGATCGAAACCCACGACCGACCACCCCCTGAGAAAACCTCATTCATCGAAAATACTCAAAGAATCTGGACTGAGGAAAGCGACAAGAGACGATTTTCGCTCAAAAGTTGCTCTCTAACAGAGCCCTCTTTCTAGAAGAGACAAAATGAGAGATGAGTACTTGACTGACAGAGCCCCTTTATATAGAAGAATGCCCGACGGATCAGATGAAAGCGGCCAGACCGAAGCCATACCAGATGACGATGCGTGGCAACATCTGAGCCCATCATCGGCCCGATGATTCGATGCACTTGTACCAGATTGAACCATGTCACCTCCATCCGCTTGAACAACTCCGACCCAATGATGCCCCGACACGTGGCGAAAATCTACAAGCCAGAGTTAAATCGTGCGACGTCGGTTCGCCTTCTCGATATAACGACTGGCGCCGGCTCACCTTCCGCAAACGACGTCTGACACCAGATCTCTCTGCCGAAACGACAGTTCAAGGATGACAAAGGAGATGATCGGTCGTATTCCGAAGAATGTGGCGACAAAATCGAGACTCGACATGATGGATAACCGCTCCTTTCATCCAAAGTGACCGACCACGTAGCTACGCACGCGATGACTCACCATTTGACTCAGAAGTGGGGGGCAACTGTTGGAAAACATCGACTGGCCTCCATTTGTTGACCAATCTCCAAAATAGTCCGACCGACATCCGACTCTGACCCACTAAATAAACGGACAATCCTGAAAGTGACTATCGACTATATGTCGGCTGAGCAGGCCGACACTAGTTTCAACCGACCGATCGAATCTCTTTTACCGATCCAGATTGATAAGCGATCGATGTTCGGATTCTACAGACAATAGACTATTTCGACCGTCGGTATTTCAGAGTTACTAATTGACAACTGACCCCCGACGCATGGTCAGCTGACTCATTCAAATATATCATAACCATCACGGACGGTTACTCCACTGATATTACGGCGTAATCTATGGGGACTAATAATCCATTGCGAGATACCACCCTGTGATTCTACGCCACTAAATGCGGAACCATATTCAACGGTTACGACCATCTACTCTATAAAAAGGGGGTAAGACAACAGTTTCGGTAAGCCATTTTTGATGCTGAGCTCTGTCACCGTTCCTATTCTACTGTTGTCCGATCTTTCTCTCTAACTTAAGCATCGGAGGGTCTCCATCGACGACAACTCCGATCAGTACGGACTTCATTTTGCAGGTACTCATTTTCAACGAACAGACGACGAGGAGATTGGCAGCAACAAAGTCTTTGTTATATGTATTATAAAGCATCCGAGAGACAGCAGAATGCATGAAGTAAGGGTATGCACGATCCAATTCAAATCTATTTGAAGCCAACTTCAAACCAAAACAGCTTGAATTGGCTTTGTAAAACCGGAACTACACCGACCGCATAAAAAAATTAATTCATTTCGATTCAATTTGTCGGATTGTGAGCTATTTGATTTAATTATGTCAAATAGGCCACTTATGGGATGGGTTAAATATTGGAATACTATCTATTTTAATTTTTTTAATAATATTAAATAAATAACTTATGAGATGGATTAAATAGACAGTTTGTAGGATGAGCTAAATATTCTAAATATAAAAATAATAAACTATTAAAATTAGAACAAAATATAAATAAATCGGTGACGGTTCATATACATATATACATATAGACGCATACGCATGGGTTGGTTCGATTTACATCAGATTTTTCAAAATTAAAATGGGAACAGAATCAATTTTTTTGATTTTTAAAATTTTAAAATAAAATAAAATTAAATATAAAAATTTGATTTAAATCAAATCAAAATTAATGATTCATATCGTTTTTATAATTTAACCCATTTGCTTACACAGCCCTAACGAAGAGCACCACCAACCAAGCAATCCGACTACTTTCTTTTTTTTCTTTTACTCTTCTTCTTTTTGACGTCAACCAAAAAGAAGCGCACACTGTTGAGTTATGACCATCTCTGTTAAAATTCAAAACCAGAATGAGCTGTATTAATTAAATCTCAGCACGCGGCATCGGTTCAGCCGCAGTGACCAAGTTCGATGTGAGGTCAAGGGGAAGAAAAGACGCTAGTTTCCGTTTTTTTTGAATAATACTCTGTGGTTTCTGTCATCCAGAGGAGAATGGAAGATTGGCCTGATAGAGCCCAAAAACCACTACATGTCTTCGTCTTCTTGGACGATGACATCAACAATGACGCCTCCTGGAAGGAGAGTGCAAGCGGACAAGAAGGGTCGCCGTCGAAAAACCTGGAGAGTGGAAAGACTTTGGAAGAGTCGATTCAAAACCTTCTCCCTCTCTCACCCCTGAAATATAGGAATGATGCTGGTTATTAGCTTGGATATTAACTTGTTTTTAATGTGCAGACGGCGGACGCCTACCTACTCTCCTCTACAGCATTTTTCTCTGCTCGATCCTAGACAGATATTTGCTGGCGTCGACAATTCTCCGGTATGCTCTTGTACCTTCCCACGTGTCCTCTTTCTTGTATTTTAGGAGGTATTTTCGTTTTTATTTTTTTTTGCAATGTTTTGTCGTTTGTGGATGCTGGCCATTGGGTCGTATGATGCCGCTGATGGCATAGCAGGGCTGTAAATGGGCCAGGCCTGCAACTAGATGGTTTAAACTGCTTGTTTTGGGCCAACTTTTTGTTTAAGCTTTTATGATTAATTTAAGAGGATATGAAAGAAGGGTGGAGAGTCCAAATGTGCTTAGGAACTCTCTAGCCTTTCATCAAGCATGTATACATATAAGAAGGAAAGAGAGGAAGTACTGGAATTTCTTCTTTTCTTTTCCTTTCTTTCTTTTCTTTTCTTTTTTTTACTTTTTTTTTGTCCTAGGTTGAAGATATATATGTTTAAAGAAAAAGCACTGAATTTTCCATTTTTTACCGTGAATTTGTCCTGATCATTTTTGATTATAGTTTCATCCTAAGTTGGGTCTTGACTTATAGTTGGGACAATTCAGGCTAACGTTGTTCCTGGTCACGACTCACCATTCACGTTCGTAAGTCCAAACGATGGTCATGACACTTGTCAAATTGGAAGTGTTTTATACCATTAGAAAAAAAGGAGCCGGCTTAGAACCAACAAATTTGGTTCGATTTGTTTAAAAAAAAAAAAGAAAGAAAACTGAGTTTGATTTGACATCAATAGAATGAATTGGCGGCCAGATTTCATTCGCCGAGATGCGCTGCCATGCAATTATGCCAGTGTCCCCACGTAAAACCAAATGGCTTCACAAAGATTGACGGAGACTGCTTCCAAAACCCAGTCGGAAAGGGTTTTGGGATTCCGATTACCATAAAAGGCGTCAACAATTGCAAGCGTTGAAGCCCACCTCAGAACAAGGCAGGCCGGCAGCATGGTTTACTTCCGTAGCTCGGGCGTCAGAACCATTCATTTGACTATGAACAACCTGGCGGAGCGTGACTTCAAAATATTGGAAGGATAAAATAATAATTTATTAATAATTTTTTAAATAAAATATTTTATAATAAATAATAAAATAAAAATATATACAATCAAAATATTATAAAAATATTAATAATTATTTAATTTTATATAAATAAGATAAATAAAAAATATTATCTTATGTCATCTGCAAAATAATTTTGATTGGATAAAAATCTTGATAATTTTTCTACATTAAAAATTAAAAAATAAATAAAAAATTAAAAAATAAATAAATAATTATTTTTTAAAAAAAAATATTATTTTTAATAAAAAAATTAATATATAAATTAATTATATGATTTTTTTTTAACTAATGGACTCGTAATATGTATAAGATTAAAATATTAAAAAAATAATATATATATAAATATATAAATAATAAATATTTTAAATTTTTTTAGAAGGACAGTGGCCCCTCTTACACTCCACCGCCGTAAACATCTCAGACCTCTGATCTTTATTCGGAGGGTAGAAGATCTAATGGCTGAAAATGGCTTAGAAAAAAGTTAATAAATCAACAGATTTAGCTTATTTTGTTTTCTAATTAACCCAGTGGAGAACAAATTTCGTAGTCATCACTATCTGATTGTTACCATATTCTCGTCCCATGGAGCATAAAACTAGGCTGGTCTACTGACTAACAACATCGATGACGCATACGTTCTCATGTATGAACTGTCAACTGAAACCACACCACTTATTAGTTTTTAGTTTATATGTACAAATAACAATAGTCTAATAATCAGATCGATGCACTCTAGGAAAGCTACATGGTATGAGTAAACAGACCTTGAAAGCCTCTCTTTTGGAAACAAATTATATATATATATATATATATACAGGTGTGGGCCACAAGGCATGACTTATGTTTTTGAAGCTATTTTTTGAAAGAAAAAATAATAAAGTTTGTCATCATAGCATTGTGACCATAATATAATTAGTGGTAAAATTTCCACAACTTGTTCATCGTGATAACATGACCGGACGGTTGTGATTAGATTCAAACATAGGAACTATCTCCAAGGGAATTAAGCTTTAGACAGAAGCCATTTTTGCGAAATATATATTGAATTAAACAAGACTAAGCCCCTATAGTGATGGAGAACCCAAGTCTATAATTGAATCATCCAAGGTTACGAATATAAGTAACACACTGTCTAAGTAAATAAGTAATATACTATCTAAACTCTAAAGATCTTCTTTGCCTTTTCTAGGTTTCTAGAGAAATAAAACTTCCTTGCCGGACCAAGTTGACCTCTCTAGGCCGGCTCCTCTTTCCACCTCCTCCTCCTCTTCATGCAACCCTAGCCAGTGATCGATGGAGGCCGATCACCTGAGCTCCGACTCTGAGGAACCGGAGGTGGGCGTGCCTGGAGAAAGCGGTGGCTCGAGCACTCACGCCGGCCGGTCCTACGACTGCATCTTCTGCAAGAGAGGCTTCTCTAATGCCCAAGCCTAGGAGGTCACATGAACATTCACCGGAAGGATAGAGCCAAGTCAAAACAGCCTCCAATCAAAGCCAGTTCCTTTCGACATCTCAACAAGTTTGCTCCTCGAATTCTCCGACCCCTAAGGACTACCCATCCCAGCCGATGCATGGAAGCCATGATAGAGGGTGCATGTCCACATGGCCATGGATGGCTCCAAATGAACCAGACATCGACCCTGCAAATAGGATCACTGACGAAGGTGGGCCTAGGCAGATGCCTTTTGTTTGTTGAGAGGCCATCACGAGCCAAAGAGGTACAGCAGCCGGGCTTTGGAGCAGTGGCAACGGAATTAGACCTTGAGCTCCGACTAGGAGTACCAGCTGAACCATCTGATCATAATGTCTCGACGGCAGGCTTCAGGGAGTTTTTGTGATGCTGCTTGCTAATTGGTTGTTAGAAAGGTATTGTTCTCTTCTCCCATTACCATCTGCTTACAAAAGGGAAGAACATTAAGCTAAGAAAAGGCACTGGGTAGATGTTCTTTATTAGCTTCGACGCTTGTGGAATATATATGCATAGTGATAGAATTATAGTTCCTACTTACCTATACGTTTGATGTTGCTGAAACTCTTATTTGCTTTTAGATTTCCATTATAGTTTATATATTTCTTTCTGGGATAAATTAGTTATGTAAAATCAGATGCTCTTGTTTGTTCATCTGGAGTTAGAATTTGAGAACTAAAAGGAAAACCAGCAAGTGTGTGAACGCAGGCATGTTTACATTTCATTTTCCTATACCGTTTCGGTGCTAGGTATATATATGAGCAAATATTTGTTGCAACGGTGATACCACGGCAAACTTGTAACAAGCTAATCAAAAATCGAAAATTGATAAGATGGTGTGGGATATCATCACGAGAATTAGTGAAATACACGGCAATCAATGAAATGCAAACATTTTCATTGGATTGTTACAAATTTGATTTAGTATGATCACCGTTGCAACGGATATTTACTCATATATATATCAGCCTGGAAAATATGAGCAATGAGTGCATGCTTAGAATGGTCACAGTTATGAAGGCATTGAAATTAAGATAGGAGGGAGTCGTGAAACGCGAGGTGTTTCTCCCATTCTGTTGGGATACTAGTTGTTGCTACTACTAACATATCCCTGAAATCTCTTGCTATTTTAATAAATCAATGCACCGCATGAGCACTTATTTCTGCGGCCAAGCTCTAAGCATTGCCTACTCTCTGTCCTTCATTAATTTTCTTTCCTCCTTTGCACTTGCATATGGTCATTCTTTTAGAATGTGTACAATGACGAAGTGACTCTATTCCAAGACTTTCTTCAAGCTCTAGCTTAAAGACAATCAAGTCTAGGGTCAGGGACCGAATAGTACCGAGGTTTTGCCAAGTTGGTGCTCTACACATGGGCATCCAAATCAAGGGTCAGTTGTAGATTAGGTTAAGAGGCAGTGTACAATTGTCATCAATGGCTTTCCTTTTTCTTTTTTAGATTTTGGTTTTGTTCGACTTCTTGAAGAAGATAATATATACATGTGAACTTTCTCAATAAAAGGTGTAATAAGGAATCAGGATGCATAATTATTAGAAAAACTGATAGTGGCAACACAGCAGAAATTGTTTAACACCACTTTGCCCTTTGATTGATCTGGAAATCTTCTACAGGTCACCTCTTGTATTGGAAAGAAATGCTTATTAAATGAATGATTCCTACCGCGTCTTTGAATGCTGTAGCTATCTATAAACAGGAGATAGGTTCATGTGCTAAGGTCATTCAGCAAGTGTGATTCTCCTGATGCAGTTAGAATCGTCAGGATAACTATTTTAATTCGCTTATCTCGTGCATGATACTTTGAAGACCTCATTTTTCAAGATGGACTTTTTTTCCTCTTAAAACCTTTTTATTTTTTTTTGGAAAATGTTTCATTTTGAAGACTGAATTCTTCTTGATTCTTCAGGTTCTTATCCCACTTGCATGGCTGCCCTCCTGTCAAACATCATCATTAGTGCCATTTATAAACAAGATAATGTGCGTTTTTTCAGATTAGTTTCCCGTTGTTGAACGGAAAGTTCAGTACCTCAAATCGAATGATACTTTTTTTTTTTTTTGGATAGCATTAATTTGACTTTATATGTTACAGAGTGACTGATGAAATTCAGAAGTGGATTAGTTTGCTGCCTAACTTTGAGCTTTAACAATCTTTATTGATATAATTATCAAATTTATGTACATATAGATCGTTCGTTTTATGCTGTCAAATACAACTTATATGAAGTAAAAGAGCTGTATATTTATCTGATGCCTTGTGAAGCGATGGTTGGCATCCAGTATAGCTCACCAGTATGTACAGAATAATGCTACTGCTGAAAGTAGTCCCTTCGTGCTGTAGTAAGTATGATATATTTCCTATATAGAAGGAGACTCATGATAGATAAGCCAGAGCTTAATAGTTAATTCAAGTATTCAATTGCAATTATTGAGTCCAAATTCACAAGTTTACAAAGAACATTACGTAACTAACTCAGTATTTTATCTTAAAGATATCTTTTATGGTAGTCTTAAGGATCTTTTCGCCTCAGAAGTGATGCATGTTATCCAATACGAGGCTATCAAGGAGTTCTCTATACACAGCGACAGGTGGTTTTTTGGCTGAAAGAATAGGAGCTAGAAAAGTATATTGACAATTTTGGGATGGTGAAGCATATATAAGTTGCCATCTTGAAATTGTTTACGGTAGATCATTAGTGCGTTGCATTTCGTTCCTATATATTTCGTTTCCTAGACCACTTTAGGTGTAAGATAAAGACACTATTTCTTTGAAAAATATCCTAGGTAGGAACACTGAAGATGCCTTCAGGTTACACATGTTACTGCTGAGAAATCACAAGGCAAACCTTCCAAATCCAGGAAGCACTTGGAGCACCAAAGTAAGACTACTCCCCTTCAGAATAGGCATGTTTAGTCTTCTTAGATTGAAGGAGCTAGCTATATGTACTGGCTCTTGAAAAGATTAGCAGATAGCTAGCCTATTGTTTAGGCTCTCAATAACAGTAGCAGATTGTCTTGGAGTGTGTGTATGGAGTGAATAGTTATTTTCCAAGTAGTTTACATGTGTAATGTGATTTATGAATCTTAAAAGTCAAAATCATGACCACTCCATTATTGCATCACCATTCTTTATTTGGACCTCCAGCACAATTTCAGAACTTAGGTTTTTGTAAATAAATGATCCTTCGGAGGAAACTCTCCTCCTACATCTGTACATTGACCAAATTACAACTAGATCTATAACGATCACACGGGCTGCAAATGGTTAGAACATATATGGCAGGTATTCGTCTCTTGGAGTAGATCGGAGTTGTGCAACGTGTACATACCGGGCCAAGCCTTGTTCTGTCTTTCTTTATGATGTGCAGGGTGCACAATGTAGCAGGTGTTTAGGATTGATTTAGGAATCATTGGATGGCACCTTGTCCAGATGTCAAATCACCACAATCCCTTTGTTTCATCCATCTGCAAGGATCTTAAAGCAATTAGTGCATGATTCAATGGTTGATATCGTGAAAGAAGGTGAATCATTTACTATTCCAGATCCATAGTCAATATGCAAGGTAGGACTGGACTTGGTCAAGGCCGAATCAAGCTCACATCATGCGTTTCTTAACGGGTCAGACTGGACTCAAGTTGGACTTGGGTCTTCTACGTAGTTCACCAAATCTATGGGTACCAGTTTGGCCCAAACTCGTTCTGATCAGGTGCGGCCCAAGCAATAAAAATAAGAGCGTAATGTCAGCTTTTAAAGCTGTGAAATTCCAATTGCACCGCGCGTAGTGCGGAAGCCTCAACCACCTCCCCCATCCCCTTCCCACCGTACATGATCCAATCATCGCGCGCGGTGTGCGTGTTCTGCACCGCGCGCAGTGCACAAAGAATTGCTCTTTAAAACTAGGCCAGGGCCATTGACTGCACCGTGCTGCTTGGATTGTTTTTTTTATTTTCTGAAGCATGCCAAAATTTCTTAGAATTACAAAACAACCAGGCCAAGTTGAAGCCATTATTATACAGAGTAGAATCCTTCTTAAGTTATAATGTAACTTAACGTGAAAGCAGCTCATATCATATTGTAACATCAAGGCATTGTCTAGTAATTTGTTAATGTTACTTCACCATTGGAGCGGGCTAACTGGTGAGATTGAGTGATTACCACATGGTGCTAGCGTCTCATTCACTATTCATCTGATTTCACGCTTGACGAAAAATGAAACCATGATGTTACCCATCAATGCATGGATGAATTATAGGGATACTTGGTTCATAACCGAAATTGAAATAGAAATAAGAATCGAGATAGACTGGAATAGGAATTGGAGCGATCAAATCTCTCAAAGTATTTTGTTCATGATCGGAGTTGGAATCGAAATGAAAATTTGAATCTATAGGAGAAATTAGGGATTGAGTCTTAAATAAATTGGATCATTTTCTTTTCATCTCAGAATAATCGAAATGGGACTCTCTCCAATCAAATTGCTGGAATGGGAGTCATCGTTTGAATTCTCATTTCAAACCTCAATTCCTCCCAACCAAGTACTGTCTAGATGTATTTGAGTCCAATGGGTACATAATAATCATTATTTCATCCAAAAGATAGTTTTGCTAGAAAGAGGAGGGCACCAATATGAGGGAGAAAGATGGCCTTGTGTCCAATTTATGAATCAATTGGAAGGGCAAATTTTTTCGCCAACAAAAACTTCTCTTATCTCTAATAACTCTAATATGGATCTAAAACATGCCGAATTTTTTTTTTTTGAGATGAAAAATCAATATATGAGTTTTAGAGCTGTCAATTTCAGTTGGACCCATCAGGTTGGCCCGCCCTGCCATATAAATGGAGTGGGTTAGGTTTATATTTTAGCAACCCATTTAAAAGCGGATCAAATGATCCATCCCATTTGGATTAGCGGGTCGGGACAGATTGGCCTACCTATTTTATTTAATTAAAAAAAAATTTATCAAATCTCCTTGAGGCCTTGATCCTTGTCCAGTTATCCCCTTGACCCTTTTTTGAGAAAGAGAGGAGAGATCGAGAGAGCTCTCCGACCCCGGCACCCGCATCGCTACCCCTGGCCCCTCCTCCTCAGACGACCTCCTGACCCCCATCCTAGTCCACCTCTCTGTCGTTGCCCTCAATGTTGCCATGGTCAAGATCCAGTTGGCCTTCTGTGGCCACTTGGTCTGATGCTCCCCAACTCCAGCACTCGATCGCCGCCCGCATCGCGGCCCCCGATTCCCTCCTCCTCTGGCGACCTCCCGACCCCCATCCCCGTCCACTTCTCTGTTGCTGTCTTTAACGCCGCCGCTGTCAAAATCCAGTTAGCCCTCTACGGCCATTTGGTTCGATCTCTGATCGATAATATCCATGCTGTTGACGCAAAGGTCGGTGGATCGAATGGTTGATCCAGTGGCCGGAGATGGTGGATGTCATCCAACGGGATGAATGGGAGTAGCTCCAGGTGAGCGAGGGCCTCATGGGCCATGGCGCTCCTCCTCCGATTGGACCCAGTGCTCGGGTACTATCCGATCGTGAGGGAGCTATGGAGATCTGTTAGCTATCGGATTGTGGGACTTTAGGAGATCCTGGATCTGATCTTGGGGCTGTCAGCCGTCGGTGGGGAAGAATTTTTGATGAGTTTGAAAGAGATCATGGAGGAGATGTGGAGAAGAGAGAAAAATATTATTTTTTTTTTTAAAGAAAAAAAATTTTGATGGGTTGAACAGTTTAATCTGTAGTTCATGATGAATTAGATCGGATTGTAATTTTTTTAATCTATCAGTTAAATGGATCAATCTATCTCATTTTATATAAAGATGGGTCGAAATGGCCGGACGGAACGACATAGATCGGTTTGTTTTGACAGCTCTAATGAGTTTCCGTTCATGCACCTCACAAGTGATCATATTTTAAGGCGTGCACGTGCCAACAAGCATAGGTGGGAAAGAGTAAGAGGACGGAGGGGCCTAGGGTGGCGGGCAGGTGCGCTGCGAGTTCCGTGGGAATTAAAGTATAAAACCCCTCGCAGGTGCGTCGATTCCACCTGCCGTGTCTCCCATTCACTGCCTCGAGAATTTCTTTCCACCCTCTGCTTGCGGAGACGCCACTTTTTTTTACTGCCCACCCTGCAACAAAAGATGTACGTCCTCCTGCTTCCATTCGATCAGTGAAGGTAGGTGCTTGCGTTTCTGCTTTCTAGGAAGAATACCACTTGGTCCACCTTGAAGGTCAGAGTACGATAACTAGGGATTCTTTTTTTTTTTTCTGGTAGAAAGGAATGGTGGAAGCATTAGCTTTTATGTAAGTTGAGATTAAAACCTCTCTTAGTGCCGGCAGTGAGAAGATAGGTGTCTCATCAGTAGACTAAAGATCCTTTGGCAGGTTCACGTTGTCACTATACATTAGACAACCGCATGTAGCTGCACGGTGGAAGAGGATTCTTTTATGCACCTGTTGTCCTGAACAATTGCCTTTTTCTTTCCCCGACTCTCATTTAATATATCTTGTCTGAGCCCTCTTTATTTGGATGGCAGTACTTGCATAGATTCTTGCACAGATTCTCCAACAAAAGGTCTCTAATTTTAATAAAATCATCGAAATCCACTGGCAGAAAATTGATAAAAAGTAGAGAAGGTAATACTATTCGTTATGGAAAGCAACTGCTCCTCTGAGATTAATCTTATCCCTAAGTTACTCCTCCAATTTCCAATCTCTTTCCAATTTTATCGGAACTTTGGAGCTTTAAATTAAACCCATCCGAAGACTTTATTGCCCATATCCAAATAGACTCTTAATTTTATAATATTTTAATAACAGTACTAATTCCTCCATCTCTTTGGCAGTGTTTAGTTGCGGGATGGTGAAAATAAGTTGGCTAAATTGAAGTAAGTTTACAATGAATATTTGAAGAGAAATCAAAGTAAACATTCCCCTCCTGAAGTAGATTTATTCAAATTTATCCGATTAATTAGGCAGAAAGTATTGACTGCATCTATATTCATATAAAATATTTATAAAATTTATCTCGTTATTTGACTCTAACAAAATTATATCAGCCTAGTGAGAAATTATTTCAAACGCAATGTAAAAAATCTTCAAAATCCTTCGGTAAAAAAAATCTATGTTTTAAACTTAAACCATTGTCATCTTTGCACCCCAGTGTATTATATTCATAATCGCCCATGAAACCAGGGCATACACATCAATCCAACCTACCAACTCAACTGGCATTTCAACAGGGAATGTCCCAAAGATAGGCTTGGCGTGCCCGAGCCAGTTTTCTGAATAAAATATGTAAGGAACATTGTATGGAGTACAGAAACCCCAAGGTTGGTTGGCCCTCCTTACACGTACAACAAGAGATACAATTTTGAGAAGAACCAATAAAATCCCAAAGAATCGAAGTACACGTTGCAGGCTTTCCACAAAGCCTTCTTAGTTTTGTACTTACAGACCGAGTCACGAGCCACGAATATCTAGCCCCGCCAAAACAAAATATGATGGGTCATTCACCACCTTTATAGATTTGCCATTCTGGAGACCTTTACCAACCCAACAAGCTGGTGCCATATATTATATTCTCTGAATATATATATATATATATATATATATATATATATATATATATATATATATATATATATATATATATATATATATATATATATATATCATGTTTGATTGCAGTAATAAATAATTCAATGCAATAATAAGCACCGTGGATGCACTGGTCGATCAGCGTCCTTCGATATATAAATTACGAAAGGAAAACTGCAAATAATAGAACAAAAAATAAAAAATATTGTTGCGGCCAATCGCCTCGTCGTCCGATCGCCGAAGAGCGTGCACCTGCAAAAGGAAGTCCGCACTGACCGGAGGCGGCTCCGGCGGGGACCCTCCGACGGTCAAGTCAGAGAGGTGACTGGGCAACAGTGAAATGCAGACAGAGAGCTCTGAGAAAGAGAGAGGGAGAGAGAGAGAGGAGCGAGCCTGCGTATGTGGGAGAGACGGGCGGATCGACCCCTTGCACTGTTGCCTTCTCCGGTATATATAGTGGAGCACGGTATGGCGCCGTCATTAATGGCGCGGACAAGTGAGGAACTGTCAACTCACTGTAGACTGTCAGAGCCGCCGTGAAAACGTCATGTCGCCGTGTAGCCGTCTAATCGCCAGGGTTGACCCGGCCCCGGGCGGGACAATGCCCCTAGGTAATTGTGCCGCATGTCCGTGTCAGGGCTGACAACGTCTGGCGACCGTACGGTGGTTGGTGGAGTCAGCCGACCCCAGGTCGATGGCCAGCAGAGTGGCGTCGGACTCCTCCGTCGGTCGGCGAGCTTCATGTGGGTCGGCTACCAGACCTCTGGGTTTAGTCGGTCGGGAATGGACCGTGGAATGGCCGTAGTTAGCCGCTGATGGCGTCCGTCGGCCTGTCGCCCGACCGACGATCGGCCAGTCAGAGTCGTCCGTCGGGCCGTTGGTTAGTCGGTCGGGCTTAGTCGGTCGGGAATGGACCGTGGAATGGCCGTAGTTAGCCGCTGATGGCGTCCGTCGGCCTGTCGCCCGACCGACGATCGTCCAGTCAGAGTCGTCCGTCGGGCCGTTGGTTAGTCGGTCGGGCTTAGTCGGTCGGGCCGCCAGCCGGTCGGGCCCTCCGATAGTCGGTCGGTCGGTGGGTATCCCCCAACAGTTGCCCCCCTCCACTCCTAAGTCGGGTGGAGAGCTGGCCGATGCCTTCATTCGGGTAGCAAGACCGGACGACTGGGAGTGGATTTGTCGCATGTGCAGATCCGACCGTACCGTCGGCTGATCCGTTGTCAGACACCTCACGAATCCCAAGTGATCCGAACGTCTAGTCGATGCCAGAAGTCGCGCCGGCGTCAGGTGTCAGACGCCACGTCTTGTCGTCGTCAGTCGTCACGTTGGTGTCAGAAGATCGGGCGCCGGACGATACGGCGTCAGTCGATCGGATATTCGGCGCCGATCGCGGGCGAGGCGTCCCATCGGGAACGCGGACCGGCGCGGGCGGCCGACTGCGGAGCCAACCCCCGCGCGCCGCATGTCATGGTGGTTGGCCGGCGTCCGCCCCGGCATTTAATGAGGGCGGTGCGGGCGTCCCGGGACGAAGCGCGCCGAATCCTCAGCCAACCGGCGGGCGCCACGCGTCGCGCATCTGGAGGTCTTTGGTTGGCGCGGGAGCATCTCGGCCGTCGGTCGGCCCTATATATATAGGACCTCCCGGACCCAGGACCCACACTCGCCATTTGCTGGGGGAAACTCTGTCCGGGCGATTTCTCGGTCGTCGCGGGCAGAGCTCTTCTCCACTTCCGGAGGGTCCATCGGGTTCGTGGTCCCCTCTTCTCCTTCTTCTTCCCTTTCTGCTCTTTTGGTTCCTGCATAATGACCAGGAAACCGACCCAGGGAGCTCGGTCGGGGAACCCGACCGACGACTCTCGATCGGCTCCGGAAGATGAGGCTTCCTCGCTTTCGGGGCCGAATGTCGATCAGCTTCGGGAGCACTATCGCATCCCGGAGCAGTTTCGGCTCTCCGCTCCAGGGGCCGGCGGTCGGGTCAACAACCCTCCGCCTGGCGACCTGGCGCTATATGTCGAAGACCTTCGCGCGGGTCTTCGGCTCCCGATTCTGGAGTTCGTCCGGAATCTGCTTGATTACTACGGACTCTGTCCGGCGCAGCTGGCGCCGAACTCTGTTCGTCTGATAATCTCCTTCGCGTTGTTGTGTCAGCTTTTGCCGACCAACCCTCGCGTTTCCCTCTTCCGGGCATTTTTTGTGCTCCGACCCCACCCTAAGGCCCGAGGGTGGTGGCTCTTCAACCCCCGGAAGGGTCTTGCTTTCATAACCGGTCTTCCATCGTCCATTCATGGATGGAAGAACCAGTTCTTTTTCGTTTCTTCTTCTTCTTCTTGGGGCTTTCCTTCCCGCTGGGGTGTACCCCGAACTGAGGCCAACGACAACAGTCGGGTCGATGCGGACGACCGGGAGGACTTCCACCGACTCAAAGACATGTCGGTCCCGAAGCAGAGGGAGCTTGTTACCGAGCAAGCTCTCTATGATGCCGGCCTGAGTCTGGTCCCCCGAATAGGTATCGCCCGATCCCCCAGCTTTTCTTTTTGTTCGGCTTTAGGGTAGTTCTGGTCCGGCCTTTGACACTGGTCGGTTTTGCAGGGACACCGCCGAGGATGAGGCCGACCGATGCCGAGATTCGTCAGTTTGCCGCCGCGAGGAAGAGGCCAGCGTCGGGGGCTGGCCCTTCGCGCCCTTCCAAGAGACCAACCCTAGTCCCGCCGACCGTGGAAGCGTCGGCGACCGAGGGGTCGGAGCCGATCATAGCCCTCGTGGCTCCGACTGTCCAAGTCGAAGAGAGGCCGACCGAGGAAGTGGCCGAAGGAGTGTCGGCGGCTTCGCCGCCGCGGGTGGAGCCGGATGACGTTCGGGAAGCCGAACATCGTCCGGAGGCGTCCGCTGGCGCAACGGGGGGCGCCGGGTCGAACTCCAGCGTCCCATCGCTGCCAGCCCCATCGGTCGGGGCAGCTGATCGGGGAAAGCCCCGATGGAGCCCTCGGAGGAGGAGAGATCAATGCCCCCCAGCGCATACTACCCTGAGGGTGCATCGGCCTTGGCCGACCACAACCTTGCGAGGAGGTTGTGCCAGGGGATCCTCCTCCCTACCGACGTGCAGTCGTTGCGGTCTCGGTAGGTGACCGAGATGCTGTCGCGGTTCTACCCGACAATGGTGGAGGTAAGCTTCGCGTCACCTTTTTTCTTAGAAGAATTTTTGCTTGCCACATAATTCTGACGAAGTTTTTTTCCGTCGGCAGCTGATCTTCACCATGTCCGAGTTGGAGGCCGGATACCGAAGGTTCGGCGACGTTCGGGCAGCCTTTAAAGAAAGGTCGGCGGCGGCCGAGGCCGAAAGAGCGAGGCTGGTCGACCAACTGCAGGAGTCGGCCGACCGGGAGGCCAAGTTGACGGACGAGGTCTCCCGGCTTATGGCTGAACTGAAGTCGGCCAAGAAGGAGGCCAAGCACAAAGGTCGGGCCGTGCGTCGTCTTCGACGCGAACGGGACGGTGCCACCTCCGAACTCCAAGGGGAACGCGAGCAACTTCGGGTCAGCCTGGGGAAGCTCGCGGAAGCCGAAGAGGAGTTGTCCATCGCCCAGATCGACGTCGAAATTGCTAGGGTCGAGGCGGAGTTGGCGAGGGAGGAGCTGGCCCACACTGAGGACGAGGCACGGTCGGCGAGGGAGTCGGCCGATCGTGCGGTTGAGGACTTCCGGGCCTCCGACCGGTACAAGGAGGAGATGCTCGAGTCGGGTTTCGCCTCCTACCGGGTCGGGTTTGAGGACGGTCGGGATGCCGTCCATGCCTTGTACCCGGAGGTGGACGTCAGCCGAGTCGTCCCGCTACTCGCCGAAGAGGAGGGAGCCGAAGAGGAAGCCGACCAGCTGTCGGGAGGCGTCATCCCAGCGGAGGAAGCCGTCCTGGAGCAGGAGCCGACCGAAGGTCCCTTGCCGACTGAAGGACATCCTTCTGCCGTTGACCCAGCGCCGCTCACGGTCGAGACGCCGATCCTTCCCGATCCTCCGTCGGTCGAAGAGATCAACCAGGACGAATGATCGGTCCAGCCGACCGTCTTCTTTTTGTTTCTTTTTGAAAATACGTGTAATCGGGCTTCGGCCCGACTTTGTAATTTCCTTCGATCAATGAATGAAATTGTCTTTTCTTGTGTCTTTTGTTTGAAATGTCTCTTATTGCTGTAATGTCGAACCCTAGTTACCAACTTAGAGAAGTCGCCAACTCGGGTAAGTCGGTAGGACTTAACCGACTTGCACAGCTCCGAAGTAGCTTGTGTCCCGACTTTAGGTCGGCTTTCAATAGTTGAAGTCGCCGGTCGGGCGCATCTGTTAAGTCGGGAGCCGACCAAACCTGGTAAAGGTTCGGTAGTCGGACTTCCGTAGATGCGTTCAGTCGAACATCGACCGGCGCAGTGTCGGGGGAGCGATAGTAAGTCGGATCCCCAAGCTCTTGCGTCGGGTTCTGTGTCGTCCGACATATGGTAGCAAGCCGGATGTCGTTCGACCGACCGTCAATCGGTCGGGAAGCTGTGGGTGCGACTAAGGTCGCGTTGTGTGAAAACGGTGGTAAGCCGAATATCCCTCGACCGGCCGCAGCCTGGTCGGAAGTCGCGACAACAATCGCGTGGGCTGTCGACTCCCGTAGGTGCATCGGTCCTGGTAAGGGGCCGATGGATCGTTGAACGTCGAAGGAGTATCGACTCCCGTAGGTGCATCGGTCCTGGTAAGGGGCCGATGGATCGTTGAACGTCGAAGGAGTATCGACTCCCGTAGGTGCATCGGTCCTGGTAAGGGGCCGATGGATCGTTGAACGTCGAAGGAGTATCGACTCCCGTAGGTGCATCGGTCCTGGTAAGGGGCCGATGGATCGTTGAACGTCGAAGGAGTATCGACTCCCGTAGGTGCATCGGTCCTGGTAAGGGGCCGATGGATCGTTGAACGTCGAAGGAGTATCGACTCCCGTAGGTGCATTGGTTCTGGTAAGGGGCCGATGGATCGTTGAACGTCGAAGGATCAGGACTCCGAAATTTAAAACTGAACTTGTATTCCAACCACAAAATTCACTGGTAATACAGCTTCAAGTTGTCGGCGTTCCAAGTCCGGGGAATGGGCTTCCCCTCAAGGGTCTCCAGCCGGTAGGCCCTCGGCCCGAAGGTGTCAGCAACCTTGTAGGGTCCTTCCCAGTTGGGAGCCAACTTCCCTTGGTCCAAGGGCTTCGACACTTCCGCCTTCCTTAAGACTAGGTCGCCAGGCCTGAAGAGCTTTGGTCTGACCTTAGCGTTGTAGTACCGGGCGACCCTCTGTCGATATGAGGCCATTCGGATTTGAGCCTTATTTCGCAGTTCGGGGAGAAGGTCTAGGTCGGCCCTCCGGCTTTCGGAGTTGTCCGGCTCGTGGTACTGCTCGACCCTTGAAGACGGCAGGCCAATCTCGAGCGGGATCATAGCCTCTGTCCCGTAGGCCAAACTGAACGGCGACTCCCCGGTCGGGACACGGGGGGTCGTTCGGTAAGCCCATAGGACGGAGCCCAGCTCGTCGACCCAGAGACCTTTGGCTTCGTTCAGTCGGGTCTTGAGTCCATGGAGCAGGGTTCGGTTCGTCACCTCAACCTCACCGTTGGACTGTGGGTGCCCGACTGAAGTTAGTCGATGGCGGATGTGGAACCTGGCGCAGAAGTCCTTGAAGTCTTGGTTGTCGAATTGCCGTCCGTTGTCGGTGATGATGGTGCGCGGCAATCCGAACCTGAAGATGATGGACTTTTGGATGAAGTCCTCCATCTTCCGCTCGGTGATCTGCGCCAAGGGCTCGGCCTCGACCCACTTCGTGAAGTAGTCGATGGCGACAATGATGAACTTCCTCTGGCCTGACGCCGGTGGGAAGGGGCCGAGAATATCGACTCCCCACTGAGCGAAGGGCCATGGAGCGACAATGGGAGTGATTTGGCTGGCCGGTTGGTGCTGAATATTGGCATACTTCTGGCATGGCTCGCACCTTCGGACCAACTCTGCCGCATCCTTCCTCATGGTCGGCCAGTAGTAGCCCTGTCGCAAGACCTTGAAGGCTAAGGACTTGCCCCCCAAGAGATTCCCACAAATTCCTTCGTGAACCTCTCGGAGAGCGTAGTCAGCGTCGGTCGGTCCCAAGCACCTGAGCAGAGGGAGGGAGAACGACCTCTTGTAGAGTCGGCCGTCCATGATCACATATTGCGACGCCGACCATCGGAGTCGCTTGGCCTCCGCGGGATCTTCGGGACTGGTCCCGTCGGACAGGTACTGGACGATCGGGTCCATCCAACTTGGTTCAGACGTTAGCTGCTGTACTTCTTCGACCCGATCGATGCTCGGCTGTTGGAGGTTTTCGACAAACGTCCGACCCAAAGAATCATAGGCCGACGTTGCCAATCTGGAGAGAGCATCGGCACGGGCGTTCTCCGTCCTGGGGATGTGGGAGATCTCGAAATGCTCGAGGCGGGCCACGAGATCCTTTACCTTCTGAAGATACTTGATCATGGTCGGATCTCGCACCTCGAAGTCGCCCTTGACCTGCCCCACGATCAGCTGAGAGTCGGAGAATGCCCGGAGGCTGTCGACGCCCAGTTCCTTCGCCATCCTCAAGCCCGCGAGGAGTGCCTCGTATTCGGCTTGATTGTTGGAGGTCTTGAAGTCGAACCGGAGGGCGTATTCGGTGACTACCCCATCCGAATTCGTGAGCAGGAGCCCGGCCCCGCTTCCCTGAGCGTTGGAGGCTCCGTCGATGTGGAGTACCCAGGTGGAGATCGAGTCTGGCTCAGAGATCGAATCTCGTCCCGGGCCTTCAGCTCCCGACCTTCGATCGGTCGTCGGGCATTCGGCGATGAAGTCGGCCAAGACCTGAGCCTTCAAGGCAGGCCTCGGTCGGTACTGAATGTCGAACTCGCTAAGCTTCATCGCCCACTTAGCGAGTCATCCAGATGTATCGGGTCGGCGCAGTACGGCCCTCAGGGGCTGGTTGGTGAGTACCACGATGGCGTGGGCCTGGAAGTATGGTCGGAGCCGTTGCGCGGAGACGGTCAGGGCGAAAACCATCTTTTCCATCTCCGAGTATCTGGCTTCGGCGCCGTGGAGCACTTTGCTGGTGTAGTAGATGGGCTGATGGGTTCGGCACTCGTTTTCCCAAATGAGCACCGAACTAATCGCCTCGAGAGACGTGGCCAAATAGAGATACAAGGTCTCCCCGACCTGCGGCTTCACGAGCAGCGGTGGGGAAGCCAAGTACCTTTTCAGGTCTTCAAAGGCCTGTTCGCACTCATCCGACCAAGAGAAACCGTTCGCCTGGCGCAGGGTCTTGAAGAACGGGAGGCACCTTTCAGCTGATCGGGAAATGAATCGGCTAAGAGCGACGATTCTTCCGTTCAGCTGTTGGACCTCCTTCTTGGCGTTCGGATGACGCATGTCGAGGATTGCCTTTATCTTCTCAGGGTTGGCCTCGATCTCTCTCTGAGAAACGAGGAATCCGAGGAACTTCCCTGAGGTCACCCCGAAAGCGCATTTGGTCGGATTGAGCTTCATTCGGTGTCGTCGAAGGGTGCGGAAGGTCTCCTCGAGATCTTGAACATGGTCCGGGATCTGCGTGCTCTTTACCAGCATGTCGTCCACGTATACCTCCATGTTACGCCCGATCTGGTCTTTGAAGACCTTATTGACGAGTCGCTGGTAGGTGGCGCCGGCATTCTTCAATCCAAAGGGCAT
Source organism: Elaeis guineensis (assembly GCF_000442705.2). NCBI lineage: Eukaryota > Viridiplantae > Streptophyta > Magnoliopsida > Arecales > Arecaceae > Elaeis > Elaeis guineensis. Next base: position 130,673,988 of record NC_025997.2, on the reverse strand, counting down.
CACCCGATAACAGTAGAGGCCCTTGGGGGTCACGAACGCGGTGTGCTCCTCGTCTTCAGGCGCCATCCGGATCTGATTGTACCCGGCGAAGGCGTCCATGAAGCTGAGCAGTCGAAATCCGGACGTCGCATCCACCAGCTGGTCGATCTTCGGGAGTGGAAAGCTATCCTTCGGGCATGCTCGGTTGAGGTCGGTATAGTCGATGCAGATCCTCTATTTTTCGTTGGCTTTCTTGACCATGACGACATTGGCGAGCCAATCGGGATACGTGGATTCCCGAATGAAGCCTGCTTCGAGCAGCTTGTCCACTTCTTCGTCAATGGCCTTCTGCCTTTCTGGGGCGAAGGACCTTTTCTTCTGCCTCACCGGCTTCATTGTCAGGTCGATGTTGAGTTGGTGAGTAATTGTTTCTGGAGGGATGCCCGACATATCTGCTGCCGACCATGCGAATATGTCGGCGTTGGCCGTCAGCAGCTCCGCCAGTCGGTGGCGTTCGGTGTCGGGCAATTGAGACCCGACCCAAACTTTTCTGTCGGGATTTTCTCCTATCGGGATCGCCTCGAGCTGCTCGGCCGGCGAACCCCGCTCTTCCTCCTCCCGTTGATCCAGTTTGTCGATTGTCAGGGGATCCTTTGTCTCGTCGCTTTGGACGGAGATTTGGAAGCATCGTCGGGCGAGCTGTTGATCTCCGCACATCTCCCCGACTCCATTTTTGGTCGGGAATCGAACAAGGAGATGGTACGTCGAGACGATCGCCCTGAGGGCGTTCAATCCGGGTCGCCCGAGTATGGCGTTGTAGGCCGAAGGAACTTGGACGACCGCGAAAATCAGGGAGACTGTGCTTTGCCGTGGTTCGGCACCGACCGTCACGGGCAGGGTGATTTCTCCTTCTGTCGTGACGGTGTCTCCGGCAAAGCCGATCAAGGGTGTGGAGACCCTACTAAGTCGATCAGTCGGTAGTCGCATTCGGGAGAAGGTCGAGTAAAACAAAATATTTGTCAAACTTCCATTATCAACAAAAATTCGTTTTACATCATAATTGGCTATTGTCGCCGACACAACAACAGCGTCGTCGTGGGGAGTCTGGATGCCCCGAACGTCGTCTTCTGAGAAGGTAATCACGTCGTCCGGGCGTGGCTTTTTCGTCGGCTCCCCCCTGTAGACGTCCCCGATCCCAGCCGCTTGGAGATCATGTTGATGACTCCAGCCGTCGGCTGGTTAGTCGGCGCCTCTTCAGTCGGCTGGGGGCGTCGATCGGCAGTCGGTCGGGTCGGCGGACCCTTTCGAAATTTGCCGAGATACCCCCGGCGGATGAGATTTTCGATCTCATCCTTCAACTGGATGCATCGCTCGGTGTCCTGGCCGTGGCTCCGATGGAACCGGCAGTACTTCCGATGGTCGAGGCCCTTTGCCTTCAGAGGTGGAGGCCGTCGCAGGTATTCTTCCCCTTCGATCTCCATCAAGATCTGCGCACGGGGAGCGGAGAGAGGAGTGTAGGAGTCATACCTGGGACGCACCGGCCTCGGAGTCTGTCGGCGGGGTGATTTTTGGATCTGTCGGGGTGGAGAAAGCCGACTATTGGCCGGGGGCCTGCTTGGTTCGGTGGGCTCCCGACCTTTTCTTCGCTTCTCCTTCGGACCTCTGGGCTCGACCAAGCGTCGGTCGGACGCTCCTTCGTCCGCGCGCATATACTTGTATGCGCGCTCCAGTAGCTCGGCGTATGTTCGGGGGAGGGTCTTGTCCAGAGAATAAGTAAATCGGGACGACCTCAGGCCCCGCTTCATGGCTGAAACCGCCATGTCTTCGTTGAGGTCCCGGACCTCGAGCGTGGCCGCGTTGAATCGCGCCACGAAGTGTCGGAGCGTCTCGTTTTCCCCCTGCTTGAGGGAGAAAAGGCTATCCGATGTTCGCGGCGGCTTTCGGCTGGTGCTGAAATGGGCCACGAACGAGTGCTCGAGCTGCGCGAAGGAATGGATACTGCCCGATCGAAGACCGGAGTACCAAGCCCTGGCAGCCTTGCGAAGTGTGGCGGGGAAGCCGATGCAAAAAAGAGCGTCGGTTGCCCCTTGAATCGTCATGAGAGCTTTATAGCTCTCGAGGTGGTCGACTGGGTCGGTGGAGCCGTCGTATGGCTCCACGTTCGGCATTTTGAACCGACTGGGAATCGGCTCATCGAGGACCAGTCGAGAGAGAGGCTGGGCGGTCTGAAAGTCGACGTCGTTCGAAGACTTCTGGCCGTCCATCTGCAGTTGGGCGAGTCGGCGGTCGATCTCCTCGAACCGTCGCTCGTCGTCGTCCGCTCGTCGATGCTGGGAGACCCCAGGGGTGGAGCCTCCGGAGGATTCTGAAAGAGAGGCCGACGGTGTGCGCGGCCGCTTTTCCTTCCTCGCCCGTTCCAACGGGGAAGGAGAGGGCCGCTGGGACCGTCGGTCGTCGCGCCGTGGTCGCCCCTCCTCTCCGTGGGAGCGCTGTTGGGAGCGCTCGCATGGAGGCGACAGGGGTCGGCGCGGCCGTCGGCGGCTGCTCCTGGAAGGCATAGGTCGGGCCGCCGGTTGTTGCTGGAGGCTTTTGACTGCGTCGGTCAGTACGGTCATCTGCCGTACGATGGCCGCAATCTGGGCCTCCGTGGTCACTGCAGGGCGCGGAGAGCTAGGCTCCGCCGCCGGTGGGGGCGGGGAGGCTTCTTCCCGGCGGGAAGAGCACCTGGCCGACCCAGTGACTCTCGATCGTTGAGCTCTTGTCTTTGTCATGCTGCTCCCCTACCTGGCGCGCCAATCTGTTGCGGTCAATCGCCTCGTCGTCCGATCGCCGGGGAGCGTGCACCTGCAAAAGGAAGTCCGCACTGACCGGAGGCGGCTCCGGCGGGGACCCTCCGACGGTCAAGTTAGAGAGGTGACTGGGCAACAGTGAAATGCAGACAGAGAGCTCTGAGAAAGAGAGAGGGAGAGAGAGAGAGGAGCGAGCCAGAGTATGTGGGAGAGACGGGCGGATCGACCCCTTGCACTGTTGCCTTCCCCGGTATATATAGTGGAGCACGGTATGGCGCCGTCATTAATGGCGCGGACAAGTGAGGAACTGTCAACTCACTGTAGACTGTCAGAGCCGCCGTGAAAACGTCATGTCGCCGTGTAGCCGTCTAATCGCCAGGGTTGACCCGGCCCCGGGCGGGACAATGCCCCTAGGTAATTGTGCCGCATGTCCGTGTCAGGGCTGACAACGTCTGGCGACCGTACGGTGGTTGGTGGAGTCAGCCGACCCCAGGTCGGTGGCCAGCAGAGTGGCGTCGGACTCCTCCGTCGGTCGGCGAGCTTCATGTGGGTCGGCTACCAGACCTCTGGGTTTAGTCGGTCGGGAATGGACCGTGGAATGGCCGTAGTTAGCCGCTGATGGCGTCCGTCGGCCTGTCGCCCGACCGACGATCGGCCAGTCAGAGTCGTCCGTCGGGCCGTTGGTTAGTCGGTCGGGCTTAGTCGGTCGGGAATGGACCGTGGAATGGCCGTAGTTAGCCGCTGATGGCGTCCGTCGGCCTGTCGCCCGACCGACGATCGGCCAGTCAGAGTCGTCCGTCGGGCCGTTGGTTAGTCGGTCGGGCTTAGTCGGTCGGGCCGCCAGCCGGTCGGGCCCTCCGATAGTCGGTTGGTCGGTGGGTATCCCCCAACAAATATATATCAAAGTCATAATTTTATTATACTTGATATGTTATACGGGGTTAGATGGGACCCTACTTGGTGCTATGTCATATATTTCCAGAGATCTCTTACTGTCATGTTCTTGGGTAAATTGTTATGGCGTGCCTTTTATGTAATGTATGGTATCCATCCTGTCATCTTCGTTTTTGTAAGTATGACTTTTTATTAATATAATCTTCGTGGTTACCAAAAAAAATGATGGGATGATAGTTTATGAGCATGGAAAATGTTGTTATGATATAGTTTTTTTCCATTTTTCTTTCTACCTTTATGTTATTAGTTAACGTCCTTATCTTTTCTTTTGTCCCCCTTTTTTTTTTTTTTTTTTTTTGTTGGATATGAATGTCCTTACCTTATTTTTCAGCAAATCAACGCAAACTAATTTCAATTTGGTTTGGCCCTATGTAAAGTTGAGTCCATCATCCTAATTTATCTTGTCCAACTTAACCAGGTAGGACCCGGCTTAATAATAGCAAACTCAACCAACAATGACTCATTTGGGCACATGATAGAGTCCTGATCTTGCACCTAACGAGCTAAAGATTTGTATCATTATGGCAGGCCCACATAAGGCACTCTAGATTTTGCAACTTGTGAGACCCAGATCTGACCTTATCAAACTAGCTTGAATAGTTAATTAGTAGATAACCAAAAATTTCGCGATGGGATAAAGAGCAGAGTGGTTTTTTTTAAAAAAAATGATAAATTATATTTTTGGGCCTTCAAATTTCACAAAAAAAAAGTTTTTGTAATTTTAAAATTTTAAATTAAGTTCTTTAATTTTTAAAAATATGAGTTAATATAGTTAATTTTTAAAAATATGAGTTAATATAGTCTTTTCAATTTGTTGGTGCAGAATTCCGTCGAAGCCGGAGGAGCTGGAGCTGGGATGACCGCGATCGCCATCGGGACCTGCAAGGAAAGTCTAAACCAGAGTTGGGGGTGCTCCGGCAAGACCCTCCGACGCTCAAGTTAGTACTCTGCTTCAACAGAAATGAAGTGCTCAAGTGAAAATTTTAGCAGAGTTTCGAGATAGAGTTTAGAGCTTAGAGAAGAACGTATCTGGGGGTCCTTTTTTATAGATGGAGAGCGTAACTGATTGACAGCGACGTCTGTAACCGCTTGATAGTGGGCCGTTCAGAGCCACGCGGAGTTTGTTACGGAGAGTAGTGGCATCAGGGGCCGTTCAGGGCCACGCAGAGTTTGTTACGGAGAGTGGAGTGGTGTCCGTTGTCGCGACTTGCCAGAGAGTGGTGGAGCCACGCAGAATCCGTTGCAGAGAATGGAGTAGGGTAGTGGCCATTGTCGTGACTTGCCAGAGAGTGGTGGAGCTACACGGAATCCATTGCAGAGAGTGGAGTAGGGTAGTGGCCATTTTCGTGACTTGTCAGAGAGTTTGGATCTGTCGGTTGGAGCTCGGCTGGGATGTCTGATGGAGTGGAATGGCTCTCTATCTCGTCGATCTAGGAGAAGCTCGGATATTTTCGAGGTTGTGACGGGTCTACTATTGTTGAGTGCCTAGAGCACTGATGCTGCAGGCGGGAACCGTCTGCTGTAGAAGCTCGGACGGAGACTTTCTGTTGGAAAGTTCGGTTTCATGAAGATCTGATGGAGGGTCGGCCGGAGGTGGACTTCGGATGGCGTTGGAGAGGTTCGTCCGCTGGAGGAGTCTGGAGATCCTGTGGAAGTCTGAATGACGTTGTTGAAGTCCGATTGACGTCATTGAAGGTTGATGGCTGGAGAGGTTCGGCAGACACCGGAGGCGATCGGCCGTTGTAGAAATCCAGTTGCTAGAGCCCATCTGTTGTAGAAGCTCGTCCGGAATCCATCCACTATAGAAGTTCGGATGGAGCCCAATTCTTGCAGAAGGCTGAAAGGAGGCCGTTTATTGTAGAAGCTTGGTCGAAGATCGGTTGTCGTGGAAGCTCGGAGCAGTAACCTGGTCGGTGGAGTCTGTCCCATTGTAGAAGCTCGTCTGGGATCCGGAGTAGATATCCGAAGTAGACCGCCTGCAGTAGGAATTCGGAGTAGACTGCTTACTGTAGAAATTCGGCTCTCGCAGGAGTTCGAATGGAATCCGGAAGGTGGTCGACCGTCGTAGAAACTTGGATGGAGTCTGGTTACTGTAGAAATCTCATTGTCGGAGAAGCTCGGATATTGACGACGTCTGGAAGAAGTTCGGAGTAGGGTCGTTCGTGGCCGGAAAAAGTCTGGAAGGGATTCGGAGAATAGTTGATCACTGTAGAAGATCGGCTGATAGTGAAGCTCAGAGAGCCTTTGGAGCGATCCGATAGATGAATGGAGAAGCTCATTATCGGAGAAGTTCGGATGGTATTATGGAAGTTCGGACGGTCGAGGGGGTTCAGAAAGATGCCACACAAGATCGGAAGTCGAAAAAGTCTTGGAAGGGTCGGTCTTTTACAAACTTCGGTTGAGAATATTTTATACCCAACATAATTAATTCTGACCAATTTTCGATGTCAAATTAGAAAGATACATGTCATACACACAAGAAGTTCTTTTTCTTGCCAGCATTACTATCAGTATATGAATAATATTATGGCATAACTTTATCAAAAAAATTCTAAATACCCTTCCCTCGATATAGCATGGCAAAAAGAATCCTCGCTCAAAAAGGAAGTTACCCCGCAATATCAATGGCAATGTTGAGAAGTGATTTGAAAATCTAGCAGCCAAAAGAGCAAGAACCAGCACGGCACTAAGAAAACCTCTATCAGAAAAAGAATGGTCAAGGGGGGAAGGAGGCGCTCTCACATGCAGAAAGTTAAGGATAGAGGCATGCTCCTGCATGAATTGGAGCTCTTAGCTGGGCCTTACAAGAGGATTGAGGGGTTGATGAGTTGAATGATATTCTGATTACATTACCGCTGGTCCTCATCCAAAGGAGTGATCGGCTCGTGGTTGGCGTTAGGGACCATTGGGTTGGAGTGGTGCAAGTAGTGCAGGCTTTAGGGAAGCGAAAGGGCTTTGTGGGTTGTTTACTCCAACTATTGTTAACTTTCGAATATATATCTTTCCATAGGAACATCATGGCCAGGACTTCATTAGACATGAGAGAATTTGGCTGGAGGGGTGGGTAAGGAGGGCTATTAGGGCAGAAGCAAAGCTTTTGGATAGGGAGTGAAAAAAGAATAAAAAAAAAAGAAAAGAAAGAAAGAAGGACGGCAAAAGTGGTGGAGGACGACTTGGATGATAGAGAAGTAGTGCCCACGTTAGAGACGAAAAGGGACTAGGGGTTGTGAAAGAATTGGAGAGGAGGGATAATTAATTTAGGAATTTGAATGATGAATTTTTTTTATTGTTGTATATTTTAAAAGAATAATTTAAAAATATCTTTAATAAAATTATGCTATCACGTTCATTTTAGTGTCAGCATGGGAAAAAATTGCACACGCAAAACGCGCAACTTTCTGACATTAAAAATTAATTGGAACCAACCAGTATGGCTATATTAAATTATATTTAAAAAGCAAAAAAATTAAATATATATTTAATTTATAAAAATTATTTAAAAATATTTAGAAAATTTGAAAGATAAAAAATATAATTAACCTTCAAATAAAACAGCAATCCAGGCGTTGGTGGCCCTTAAAAGGGCAGACCCATCGGGTGCAGAAAATGTGTCAGTGGCCGGTGGGTTGGAGAAACGGTGATCAAGGATTTTGTCCTAAACCGGAGGGAGGCAGTGTGTCAGGAAACTGGGTCCTGTCCTTTAATTGATGCCGTGCCCCTCACCTTGTAATCGATGCTGTGTCGGGACTCGAGAAGGTGACGTGTTCCGACTAAGCCTTCCACTTTCTCATGCGCACGTTACCCCACTCCCCCCATTCCAATCAACCCCACCCCCCTCCTAATTAAACTCCAGAGAGAGGATGGACGGAGAAAACCAGGATCCCAGTATCTAACATTCCAAAACAAGGGGATAGCATAATTAATCCAGAGTTATGGATTAATGCATTATTTATGCTAGCCAGTGATAGCATATGGAAACAGGGAGAGCGAGCGTGAGAGAGAGAAAAAGGTCAGGGAATGACTGGATAAGTACGATTGACCTTTCTCTTTTTTTTTTTTTTGGCCCTCCGATGAAGGTTGGATCTGGAGAGAGAGAGAGGGATGGCTTCTGGTTATAAGCCACAGCAGGAGTAGCGGCGGCCTGGCCGAGAGGAGATACCCTCTGCTTGCCATAAGCAGTGGAGTCAGAAATCAGGGAGAGATAAAGATCACGGCCACAGCCTTCAGAGGTTTACTTCTGAAAGAAAGCTGAGACACAAAGGTCTTCAAACTCCAGATCCAGCGGTTCAAAAAATTGGTGCATCTCTTCAGTTTTGAAGGTGCGTTTTGGAATTAGTCTGAGCTATGATTCTTCCCTATTATTTATGTTTGGATCTTTACTAAGGGTGCAGCTGGTGGGGCTCTCGTGATCTGAGTCCATAGGACGGCTTTCAGGTGGAATAAAATTTAATCTTATTTTTCTCCTGCTCTCCTTCTGTTGTGTTGGAATAGTTTGGGAGATCCGGTAAAGAGTGAGGAGGGCTGGTCGACTGGTTTTGATCCTTCCAAGAAAAGAGAAGAAACCTAAGGGAAGCTCAAATATTGGAATTAAGTAGAGAGAAGTGAAATGATACGCTAGCTCGTACTTGGATCTATAAGTACTCTTTAGTTTCTTCCATGAAGAAATACCAGCTATATATAGCTGGAAAGCAAGGAATAGAGAAGAATTGTGATCTATATCACAGGGTAGAAAAATAAACTGATGAAAGAATAGCAGAAGCGGCAAGCTATAACCTAGAGAGCAGAAGGCTAGCTAGCTAGTATAGTTTTCCTTGCTTTTGTTGTTGTTCTCTTTAATTTTTGTCTGCTCAAAGAAGGAAAGCTGGCGAACCGGTGGTGGGCAGGCAGCGTGAGCATGGGAGGTGTCGACCCGGTGGTCACCTCCACGACCTCGGCCTCTCCTCTCCATCTCCGCAACCCCACCAATTCCCACCTCAGTCCTCACCGCCCTGACCAAGACCCTAACCCTACCATCACCAACAGCAGCGGCAGCAACAACCACCTCAACAACGACGACGACGCCAATGCCGATGACCACTCCCCTGCCGGTGGTCTCGATGTCGTCGAGGCCGGATCCAGCGGCGGCAGCGCCCCTGGCCGTCGCCCACGCGGCCGCCCACCCGGATCGAAGAACAAGCCGAAGCCACCTATCATTATCACCAGGGAGAGTCCCAACGCCCTCCGCTCCCACGTCCTCGAGATCGCTAGCGGGACCGACATCATGGACGCCATCGCCGTGTTTGCTCGCCGGCGGCAGCGGGGTATCTCCATTCTCAGCGGCAGCGGCGTGGTCACGAACGTAACTCTCCGCCAGCCAGCGGCGCCGCCCGGCGCCGTCGTCACCCTCCACGGCCGCTTCGAGATCCTCTCCCTATCCGGGGCCTTCCTCCCTGCTCCCTCCCCGCCGGGTGCCACCGGGCTGACCGTCTACCTTGCCGGCGGGCAGGGACAGGTGGTGGGGGGGAGTGTTGTGGGGGAGCTAGTCGCGTCGGGACAGGTGATGGTGATTGCAGCCACGTTCACCAACGCCATATACGAGCGGCTGCCGCTCGGCGACGAGGAGGCCGAAGCGACGGCGCCACCGGGGGGAGGGGAAGGGATGGCGGCTTTGCAGCAGAGCCCGCCGGGAGGGAACGGATCGGCGTCGCAGCAGACATCTCATGTAGGGTCGGCAGCGGTTGACCCGTCGTTGATGCCGCCCCTGTATAACCTGCCACCCAATCTGCTGCCGAACGGCCAAATGACGCACGAGGTGTTCGGCGCTTGGGCTCCTCGTCCTCCACCGTCCTACTAATGCAAGTCCCTCTCTCTCTCTCTCTACTTCTATATATAATTTGCCAGAAAAGGAAAAAAAAATATTTATGCTTCTATGTTTTCCTTCTATTATTAATGTTATCATCATCACAGGTTCGGTTTGTTTGTTTAAATGCTTGTGTTGATGTCATTGCTTTCGCTATTTTGTAAACAGTACATGTATTACTGTAGAATTAGACTGTTCCAATGTCACCTTTATTGTCTTTGTACAAGTTTCAATTGAATGTGTTGTTCTTTGCTTCTTCTTCTTCTTTAGTTATTCTGCTCTTTAATTCTATACATCATATCTGACTATCTTTATATATATTTGTTATTATTATATATTTCATTTAGTTTTCTTCGATGGGTTTCATAGCTAGACCAGGAGAAGTTGGTTTTATAATTTATTTTCTTTCCTTTCTTTTTTCAATTTTAAAAAGTCAGTTTTGTGGTCTTGGCGGAGAAAACCGATACAAGAGAGGAGAGATGACGAGGCCATTGGGTTCATCTCCGTGGAGCTTTAATGGTGGGGTTGAGATTTTGAGGAACTAAGGAACTTGAGTTTGGATAGGCATGGAGGCTGGGATGGGACTTTGATGATTGGTGTCTGATTAGGCCTGGGGAAGCCCATCTATAGCTTGGTTTTGACAACCACTTGGAGTCTTTTGCATGTCTTATGCTGTGTTTGTGTATGAATTGACTGGCGAGTCTTATATGCCCCCTTTCTCAAGAAAACATGGTGGCCACAAGAAACCTTCCGCAAAATATATAACCATATGGAGACCCATCAACCATTTTATTAAGTAAATGAATAGGAACAGATGCTTCTTTTCTCAGTGAATGAGTGCAAGTGTTAACATGTGGTGTAACTTGTCAGGACCCAATTTTTTTTTGGAGTTTGGTTGGTTACTGTGTCAGTGTGGCATCTGTTTCTTGCTCATTTCTTTTATTCGAGTGAGGTAGTTTGGTTACTGTAACAAAAGGCGAAACATAAAGCTGAGATATGCCTGGAAAAGACCTAACGCGACTCCAGTCAATTGTGTCTCCGGCAATTTAATTCTATCTTGATGCAAGTAGGCGTGATTCTTTCTTGTTCACATACTGTTGTACTGCAGCCTACTTACTGCATGTTTTTCATATATTTGGTATCCAGTGGCCTTATTAATTCTTGTTTGTTCGCATCCATAATTTTGTTTGTTCACATTCACATGCAATTGCTTGCTTCTTTCTTACTGTTTAGCATTCTATATTTGCGTGCATATGTATAGACTCTGCTTTTGTAACGCATTCAAACTTCTTTATGCATGCACTGACTTTGTCCAGTGCCGGTCTTGGCTGATTTTGTGAAAGCTTGATAGTAAATGCCACCCAATTTTTTTTTATAAAAAAGTTAATGTATATGTACCTAATTCAAGTTTTTAAGAACATTTTCGTTTCAATCATGGACTTCTTTGTCTTGTTACACCAAAAAGATGCATCAATCTAGTAAATAGTTTGCAGATTTATTGGCTTTCTTCAGAGTATCAGTCGCTCAGCTTAGTTCATTGTACTTAAAATCCATCAAAACCATATAGGTAGGTCATTAGGCCAGATATTCTTATTCTGGCTTGTTAGCCCTTTACCTGCTTGCTTCATTCATGTGTGCCTACTTTCAAATATTTGGAACAATTTAAGGTACTCATGTATTGTTGGCGGAATTTGTTACTAACAAAATACTTCTTCATGGTTTATACTTCATAAATGCTAAGAAAAAAAATAATAAAGCACACTTCACCAAGAGTAAGATTTGACTTCACCAATGCATGAGCATGTCATGCACCGTGGTTTGTGTTAGTTTAAATGGACTACTTTCCATTTGATTTTCTTTTTGGTTCAGAATATTGGCCATCCTCATCTTCATACATATTACTTCAAATTTATTGAACGATAGACTGGTAAAACGTTTGCAACTTTTATCCATGGCATTTGAAATTGGTTGTTTCATGTTAGTGCCATGGTCAACTGTTCAACATCACAAATGGAATGTGTTTAGCATTCTATCTACGAGGCCCAAAGTATTATTTAAGGACCATATCCTTCCCTTGCACGGCCAATGCGGGACATGCGAAATGGTAGACGTGAGGTGGAATAGTCTCCAGGAGGCAATGGCAAGGGAATACACCAGGCACTATCTTAGGATTTCCGTCCAAATGCTTGACTTGATAGGAGGAAGGGCCCAAGAGTATTTAGTCTGTATGCTTCCCTTTGAACAGTCCATGTGGAACTGTCATAAATGCAATCCAGAAATCATTGTTTGTAAAAATTTGGTCATCTATGGCTGAAATATCAGATGGTTCTTGGATTTTGATTTGGTATCTTCTTTCCTATTCGCATTGGTTTCTATTTTGTGTGAATCAGTATAGTAGCAATCTTCCTTCATGACCTGAATCATATAGAATCTTGTCTCTCATATTGCTGAATCATAAAATTCTGTCATTATAATTATACAACCTTGGTAGGATGAGTTAAGAGTTAAAATATATTTACCTTTTGGCATATAATCTGTAAAATATTTGTATCAAAAATTCGTGCAACATATTACTTGTAACTTGGATTTCTTAGGTCAGATGGTGGCTCTTCTTTTTTCGGTTGCTGTAAGCCCTATTTTGATATGAAAGATTGTTTATTTTAGCACTTTTGATTGCATGATAGTACGTATTTACCCTCCATTTTCAGTTAGTATCTAAAACCTTATTTTTATTTCTCTGAAGGAGTACTTAAAACCAATTTGATATAAAAACCTATACTTTGTTAGCTTTTTATCAGCATTAATCTATTTCAAGAAGAAAACAATCGTTAATTTGGAAATAGAGCATGATGGCAGATGCAAGTTCAGATTGTTCTTTTCTTTTGTGTAGTAACTCCATTACTCATAATATTCTCTTCGTAATTTGAACTGTCTGTGACCATTAAGTTATATGTAATGGATGATTTAGTCTTCTTTGGTTTTCATTGGAGTGCACTCTTCGAATATTGTTTAGTAAAATTTTGTCCACACTGTGGGTGGCTTTTCATTCTTTACAAATGGGACTTCAATAAGTCCCAAGCGCATATCGCCCAGGTATTGGTCTCTTGGCATTACTGGTTATTTATTGTTTTATATCCTGCAGACAAGGAATACCGGGAATGACTAGGATAGCAGTTATTCAAATACAACAATGGTTCTACCACATTGTTTCGGAAAATAATTCTGTCATACCATATTCTGCGCGTTTGCTTCTTTTTTCATTGCTCAATTTTTCTTTGGTTTTTGTTAATTTCCTTCTGTTTTTACTTTAGTTTCTTTATCCTGTAATTTCTGTTCATCAATTAAATATGTGGCTTCTGCCTCCTTTCAATCCACAAAAAAAAAGAAAAAAGAGGATATGTTATTCATCAGAGTTCAAATTCCTCTACTCGATGAATCTTAAAGCATCAGTCCTTGCCTAGAATGGTTCAACCCTCTGGGTAGCTGTCATGGCTTCTAGTAGGAGGAAATGAAATTGATTGGTATCTTACATCAAAAAAGAAACCGACTGATATCTACATCTCTATTCAAGTAGTTACATCTAATGATGTTCTACCAAGGGTTTGTCTTAGCATTATCATGCATGGTGTCAATAGATCATCCATTAGGTAAGGGAAATCAATGCATTCAATAGATTAGGTAAGGGAAATCAATACATTAGATCCATGCTTTATGGTCTCTGATATTTAATAAAGCGACTTGACCATTAATGGATAATTCTGTTTTGGGTATTACATTATCAGAAGTGCTACTTGCCTTCCCTAAAAATTAAAGAAAGGTGCTACTTTGAGCATTGGTGGATGGTGATATCTTATCCAACCTCAGACAACTAATGATCAGTTTCCAATCAGAGCACGGTTTCCCCATTTCTTCATTCTTGTTTGGCAAGTTGTCTTTAGACTTCGCTTGATCAGGAAAATGAGCTCATCATAATATGGTCTTGCATGGCTGCATGCGTGCAATCAACTAAACCCTCTATGATATATACTTTATTATAAGATATATGCCCTTCTGACACCGCCTAGCTACAAGCATGCAGACATGAAAACGTGAAGGATTCTTGATTCCGTCGAGTACTGCCACTCTGGGGGAATAAGCTTGTTCCTTTGGCGACAGGTCATGAACCAAGGTGACGCCCAAGTTATCGTGTGCATTGGACTAACTAGCTAGCATGTGCGTGACCTGTCTCGTCTCCCATCCCATCCATGTAGATAAGTTCTCTTCTTCCCCGTCTCTTCATGTCCAACTTAATGAATGAATTGCTCCAGAAGTAACCATGAGTTGAATGGATACGCTTTCCTAGCTATCCTAGCTATTTGGCCCGTGCAAACGACGTGATGTCATTCTGCATGATCAGAAGCTTGGTGGTAGGTGCAACATCTTCAGAGTTCTTTTTTTTTTTTTTTTGTGTGGTAAGAAACTTCTTCAGAGGTTAATTACATAGATTTCTGGATTGAGATGAGAGACAACGCATGTTGGGGAACCAGGAGCTACAACGAGTCCTGTAATGGACGTTTTTGTATGCATCTCTCAATTTTTGGCAGACTTGAGAACAACTCAAACTGGTGTGAAAATTTAAGGTCACATAGATCCTACACCGGAATTTTTAGAACTAGCAAAACCGTTTCCTCAAGTCTTCATTGTTTACCAGTGGCGGATGTAGTTAGGAAATTGTGGGGTCAATTGACCCCACAAAAAAAATGGGCCCTGTATATATTAGATTATTAATAGAAAAGTCATGTTGATCAATAAAAAAAATAAAATTGATTTCATAATATTAGACATAAATATATATAGTAGTAAGAAAAGTTAAAATTGATTTTACTAATTTTATGAATCGACTTCATATGTAATGTAAAATTTAAAAAAATAAAAAATAAAAAAAAATCACATAAAAAATATACTTACGATCTATATTCTTCTTTCGATGACTCATATATCTTCTCTCTTTTCTTCTCTCATTCTCTTTTTATTTTTTTTCCTTCTTTCTTATTTTTTATTAATTATTTTTTTATTTATCTTTTAATATTCTATCTCAAGCTCATTCGTTCATTTTTGTATTGAAACTCTATATTAATTTATTTTTTATCCTAAAAATATCATATCAAAAGATGAAAAGAGTAATTATGATCTATATTTTTTTGATTAACATATTTTATATCTCTTTTTCTCCCATGTCATTTTGATTTCTCTTTTCCTCTCTCTCATTTTTTTTTTTTTTAATTTCATTACTTCTCTATTTGTCTTTTAATAGCCTCTCCAACCTCATGATCTCCATCCACCCGTCTTTTATATTTAAATTTCATATCAATTTATTTTTTTATATTTTAATTAATATAAATATAATAAAAAATTATATATTCTCCTTATTTTTCCTCTCAATTTGAATTAAATACGTCTCTTTTAGTTTCTTTTTTTGATAACATTCTTTGAGTTTTTTTTTGTCTTCTCCTTTTTTTTTACTCATATCAAATAGATATAATTAGAATAGTTTTTGATTAGTTATTATAATTTTAATATTTAATAATATTTAAAATTTTATTATGATATTTGTTTATAATATTTTATTATAAAAGATATTTAAGATATTAGATATTATTATTTTTTATATATTTTATTATTTTTAAAAAATAATATTTTATTATTAATATTATTTTTTCTCTCTCTATAGCTCCTCCATTTTTTTCTATTATATTAATCTCACAAAGAAAAATTTCTGGATCGGCCACCGTTATTTACCGTTTTGATCAAATGCTTGATGTTGCTATGGGGAAAAAAATGTTTCTGTAAATGTGTCCTTTTATGGATTTATTATATGATTTAACTATATTATCATGGCTTATAGCTGCATTATTTTTTTTTTTTCCTTTCCTCCGGAGGAGATCAATTTGCAGGATCATTCTAAGAAATGCTCAAGGCATCTTACTGTGTGAAGGTAACCGTGCTTCTTTTTCGTTAATGGCATG
Organism: Elaeis guineensis; assembly: GCF_000442705.2. Classification (NCBI taxonomy): domain Eukaryota; kingdom Viridiplantae; phylum Streptophyta; class Magnoliopsida; order Arecales; family Arecaceae; genus Elaeis; species Elaeis guineensis. The sequence goes on along the minus strand of NC_025997.2, from coordinate 130,658,422 downwards.
GAGATCTTATATATGTTTGGTATTAGTTGTTGGAGATCTATGGAAATTTGGACATGTTGCCATTGTCTGCATCAATAAGAGGAGGTAACAATGCTAGGACTGGCTTTAACATTTTGGGTCAAAACGACTCGTAACAGAAACCAATGATGCCACATGCACCTTTCCATACGGGTTGTCTAACACTGCTTGCGGGGATACGAATTCCCAAGTTGTCGAACACTGCAGCCTGCTCCCTTCTTTTATCATAGACATGGTAGACTGTTTGGGTTTGAACACCAAGGAGATTGTTACCAGCCATTGGAAACCAAAGTCTTATTTCGTAAAGTTGATGATTTATTTTATATTTCTATATGGGAATAGGTTTAGGCCTTTAGGTGGACGACAAGCCAGGATTCTGTTGGGCACGATATTCTTTGCCCGGCCCAAAACCCCATGCAGGTAAAGCTAATCCCGCTGATCTTCGCTGTCCAGGCTTCTTCAGCCCATATGATATGGCTTCAGGGGTGGCCGGTGGGTGAATGAAATCGTCCTCAGGAATTTCGCTTCAAAATCCCAGCATCATCCTCGCTCACGAGAAAGCGAACAACATCAGAAATCAAACGGCCATGATTTCTACTCCAATTTCTCCATGCACGAAATATTCTGCAGGCCCATAGAATAGAAAAGCATATGTCGACAAACAAACATTGACTCGCATTGTATACATGTACATGTGGCCATACTTCCTCACGTCAAATCGTCCGTCTGATTCACCGATGTCTTAAATGCATTCTGGGACATAAGGTTCATCGCTGCCGGTCGGTCGGTCTGACCGGTTAGTTTGGTCAAACGTTTTGATTGGCGATTCTGGTAGTCTGTTCAGTCTGGCAACTCGGTCGATTGTTTGGATCTGTTGCTTGGTCGATTGCTCGGATCGATAGCGATTATAAGTTGACGAATGCATACCGTAGCGATATCCCCTGTCAACTATGAATTATGAAACGAAGCAAAGCTTGTGTTGACCGAACTCTCAGCCTATCCCATAAACCATGGACCCCACACGCAGAGTACATGCCCAGCCACTGCGTCCTCCCATTCCCTTCCAACATCAACCAAAGAGAATGAGTCATACCCACCCAATTTCCAGGTCAGTGTTGCATGTAATGTGTATGCAAGAAAATGCGTAGTCTCTTGCTTCATGAATAAGTCAAAAAGGATTTCAGAAAGTCTCTCCGATGATTGATTGATGGTTCCAATTTCTGTACCTGGTTTTCTTTCTTTGGTGGAAAGGAAAAGAAAGTCCATCACTGGTTAATGGTTATTGCCATTTCATTTTCTAATAGGCCATCCTATTTCACATTCTTAGGTTATTTAATCTTACCACATGAACTTCCCTAAAATTCAAGAGAGCCAAAGATTTGGCAATGATAAAAATCTAGAATAAATTAAATTATCTTTTCAACAGATCATCTACCACGCACCACATGGCGCTGCCTGATTACATTACTTAATAATAAAAAGCATTTCATAGTATTAGCGATGTGGCAGTAAACGCCAAGCAGTCACTATCTGGCCGACCTTGTCCTCTTCGTTTCCCATTGGACGTTCATTCCTTGATATCCGACTGTCTCAAAGCGCGTCCAACGGAAGCCTCTCAGAAAACGGCAACCTCACTCCCTCCCCCTCTCTTATACCCCGCGCCTCCCCTCTCGCCACCACCAACTGATACACCAACGATAGCGGTAACAGATCCCGAAACAACCGCATATCCCGGAATAACACATCCACCTATCTATGGTCGTGACGAAGTCATGGCGGAACGGTCCGGACCGCGAGTGCCTCGACCTCCGGCTCGACGAACCGGCGGGCGGGGGGAAGGCCTCCGGTATCGGGATCCTCGCCTTCGAGGCCGCGGCCACCATGTGCCGCCTCGCGTCGCTGCATCGGTCCCTCTCCGATACCGAAAATCTTAAACTCCGATCCGATACGATGCGCTCCCGGGGCGTGGCCTATCTCAACTCCACCGACCAAGCCCTCCTCCTCCGTCTCGCCTGCGCCGAATTCATAGCCGATCTCGATCGTGCCGCCGCCGCCGTCTCCCGCCTCGCGTTCCGGTGCCAGGGAGGCCTCGCCCAAGGGTTCGACCGGGTCTATACGGACCTCAAGGCCGGCTCCGCCTACCCCGACCGGCTCGGTTTGAGCGTTAAAGGAGTCGAAAAAAGGATGAAGAGAATGGAGCGACGCGTCGCGGCGACGGCGAGATTATACGAGGAGATGGAGGTCCTTGCCATGCTGGAGGCGTCGAATCGGAAGTGGGACCGATACAGCGGGCCGATACCGTTACAGAAGCCGAGCAAAGCGGAGACGGTAAAGCTCGAGCTGAAGTCGCAGCGCCAGAAGGTTCTGCAGCTGAAGGAGAAGTCGCTGTGGAACCAGAGCTACGACATGGCCGTCTGCCTTATGGCCGAAGCCGTCTGCGCCGTTTTCGCTCGAATCTGCACCGTCTTCGGCCCGTTCGTTCCGGGGTTGCCACCTGTCCTCGTTTCGCGCGGCACATCTCGTGCCACTGTCGTTCCGGCCCCTTGCAAATTACGACTCTACCCCCGGTTCCCAGCCAAGCACTCGTCCGGTCCGCTCGAGAGACCAGTGGTAGACAACGTAATCATCACCAATTCCTGCCCCATTTTCAGCAGCACCAAAGAATCGGAGCCGAAACACTGGAGCAGGTTACTGCAACCGGCACCGCACACTGTGGGTGGTGCCGGGCTAGCGTTACGATACGCTAATGCCATTGCACTGGCTGAGAAGGTGTTAATGACAAGGTCTAACTCCAGCGAACCGGAGAAGGGTGAGGCGGCGGCGAGGGAGGAGCTATACGAAATGCTTCCAGCTGGGCTCCGGGCTATGGTAAGGTCGAAGCTGAGGGATTGCTGGAAGCAACGGGGGCCGAAGGACGGAAGGATGGCCCAAGGGTGGAAGGAGGCGGTAGAGAGGATACTGGCATGGCTGGGACCGGTGGCGAATGACACGATTCAGTGGCACGAAGAGCAGCACATGGACCGGAGGCAGCGATTCGACCGGAGGCCGAGGGTGCTGATGCTTCAGACGCTGCACTTCTCCGACCGGGAGAAGACGGAGGCGGCGATCGTCGAGGTTCTGGTTGGGTTGAGCTGTGTGTGCTGGTACGAGGAGCGGCGCCGTGGGTCCTCAAGGTTCCCATGCAAAACATAGGGCTTTGCTCGACATTGTTATTTGACATCTGGATGGAAGCCTGGGTCATGCAGGCTAAAACCTTTACCAATATCAGGTTCCAGTCTCGACGTCAAGGAACCAAGTTTAGCTGAAGTTTGAGTACCAAATTAGCATTGCTTTTGCTCGCTTATGATTTAGATAGAAAGGATGATCATGGTTGCCTGTAAGCCTACACTGATTTATTTATTCATTCATTTATTTATGGTACACAGTTTTAATCAAAGGGAACGGGTTAACTGTATCTTTCAGGCAGAAGGACTCCCGTTCCTTCGTAGAAATGCACCGTTGGATCGTCCATTGGTCGCTTTGCATCTGTGCAGGTAGGTGAGTGGTGGAGTTTTGATTGCATTTCAGATCTGTGCGGTGGGTGATCCAACGATGTATTCACACATATAGGAAGGTGAATCTTTCTTTCGTGCGATAAGATGAAACCCGCGTCTTGATTCTAATGTAATTAAGTTAGAGTTTCTCCATTCATATTTCACCGTTGACTCCGTTTGAATTGTGAAAGAAAGTGGCAGTGGCCACGCAAATGCTTTAGATATTTCATAAGATATGGCTGATTGATAGAATTGATCAGATGCATGATTATTTTACATGATAAACTCTTTATTACACATGATTTTTTTTTTTAAATCTCAGAAAAAAGTGAGATTTTTTTTTTTTTTTGGAAATTCTTATACCTTGAAAGATGATTGAATATTTGAGAAAGATTGACCTAATTATGGATGCTCAACTGATAGGAAAATTGAATTCAATCAGTATCAAAAGTAAAGCCGGTATGCAGAATTGGAGAATCGCGTGAGTTCAATTAGCATGCTGCCTCGAAGCCAACCCACTCGTGGCTACCTCTTTTTATTTGTTATAAAATCAACGAAATTCAGGAAAAAAACAAAACACGCAAAGGAAAATGAAGCTATATATTATTCCATACATCATTACATAATTAGAATTCCATTGATTGGTCATCTATGTTGCCCTTATTACTGAGGTCCTATAACTAAATCATGCATGTCTTTAGCCATATGAAATAAAATGCTTAATTCATGGTGGTTTTAAAGGATTTTTTTAACAATTATTGCATTTTAACCCAATTCAAATGGAGAATTCTAACTTTTCGTGGCATCCATTTAAGCCTGTCTGAGACATAGGTACAAGTATGCTAAAGATCATGCCAATTATGGTACCTAATAGGAATCAATCTATCAATGTGACAATATCCATGGATAATTTTAGGTATTGGAGGTATGCTTCACATGGTATCATTCGTTTGATTGATCTCTTACTGGATTTCAGGTGAGCATCAAATTCACCATCCACATGGCATGCAATGCATGCCTTTTATATGTGGATGGTTAGGACATGGGAGGGAGAAATTATTGGTTATAACCATCTTACTATGTGTATATTAGATCATTCAGGGTGTGTTTGGTTAATCATTAAAAAAAATATCTTTTTTATTTTTTGATTTTTAAAAAATAAAAATCAAAAAATAATGTTTGGTAACACCATGAAAAGCAAAAATCAGAAAAATAAAATAATTGCTTTATATGTAAAGCAAAAATTTTTTACTTTTCAAAATTTACTTTTTTATTTTTTTTGCTTTCGCACATCTAAAACGTCAAATCAAAAAGTAAAGAATCTGAACTTTTCTTCCTTATCGAGCTCTTCACCTCCCCACCCTCTTCTCCCTTCCTTCCCGAATCCTTCTCCTTCGTCGAACTCTATATCTGCCATCCCCAAATGTTGCTTTTTGCTTTGTAGCAATGTAGTTACCAAACATACTTTTTACTTTTTTTCTTTTACTCAATAGCAAAAATAAAAAATATTTTTTAAAAATCAAAAATCAAAAGTGTAACCAAATGCACCCACAATAACAAGTTATCGCATCATTTATTATTAAAAAAGAATCCACTATTATCCAAAACTTTGAATGGAAAAACATTCACTTTAATTACTAGTTGATAATTTTTGATGATTTGAATGAAAAAAGTTTGATTTTTTTTTAATAATGTGGTAACTTTTTATTAAATAATCTAAGGTATGCATGATAGAATAGTTCTCATCAATATTTTTTTTATTGGAGGTCTGCTTTTTGTGATAATGCCGACGACAAAGTTAGCTTTCTTTCGACTAGGACTCTATATGGGCATCAAATATATCATCAGGCAATTAGTTAAATGGTTAGGCAACTTAAATAGCTAATAGTTAATCAATAAACTTAAAATTATGGATTATTTTATGAGGTCAAATTTCCTACAAATCAAAATGAAATTGTGATTTTGATATAATGGTATATTTAGTGAGACCAGTGCAATAGATAGACGGACAGCAGCCGCTTTCCTAATCAAAGAAGCACATGGAGCTAGCTCCTTTTGCCTGGGGGTGGTCCTTAGGCAATTTAGAGATATTTTTATGAATTATCCATCTAAATAAAAAAAAAGAAAAGATCGATTTTTTATGGACAAGAATCTACTCCACCTTCAACTTGTAACACTTACAAAAACTTATAAAGGAAGAGCTGATGCCGTGATGTCGCATACTAGCTCCTTGCCAATAGAAATTTCACACGTGGTCTGAAATAATTGGTTACGGCGTTGTGCTCCATATTAGGTTTTTGAAATACATGGACCAGGGGCGCGGGCCGGGCTTTCGCCTACATGTCGCCACCCTACGGCCTTCGCGTGGCAGCACGGTTTCCTCCAGACGCAAATCTATTAATATTCTTCTCTTGACGCCCGGTTTCTCGTCCGCAACCCTCCCCTTCACTTCTCTCCCTCCTTCCTCGCCGCTCTCCAAACTCTAGACCTCCCGAAGCCCCAAATTTCTGTATGATATCGCCCTCGAATCCTCTTGGATTCGCGTATCTTCCGCTCTCCGATCTCTACCGGAGGTTCTCTGCCCCCGCTTCCGCTTTTGGGAGCCGTTGATCGTTGGAGATAGCGATCGGGGTCTGCGCTGTTTACATCCTCGGTGTCGACGACGCCATCAGCCAGGTGCGCGACGAGTTCGTGAATTTCGGGTTCGGAGAGAATGTGCTGAACGAACTCCAATTGGTAAAATCTCTTCCTCATTTAGTTCGAAGATAAGTTAAAATTTTCCATCTGATCAGTTTCTAGGGTTTATTTGTCTTCTGGCAAGCTATTGGAATCAAAGAAACTGAAATGTTTGTTACCGAAAAAAAGAAACTGGAATGTTGTTTCCTCTTTTGATTTTGGTTTTTTCGTTTGATCTATTTATGTAATAATGTTCCCCAAGAAAAGGCTAAATTTACTCATCCGATGTGCTTTTAAGGGTTTAAGTTGTCCTCTGGCAACCAAACAAAGAAGCTAAAATGGCTTTTTTATCCCCTTTTCTTGGCATCTTTTGGTTTAATATCTGCATACGCTACCTTTTTATTTCCAGAAAAAGGCTAAGTTTCTTCAGTCTGCTGCGATTTTATGTTGTTAGTATCTTCTTGATAATCTATTGGTCTCTTTTTTCTTCCCTCCACAAGTCTTTTGATTTCTCACGTAACATCTTTTGATTTCAATCTGCTGTGGTTTCATGATCTCTGTTCCCCAGATGCAATTGTATGTGTTTATGGAGGAGCTCTGACTGGTGAATTACATTTCATATGTTTTGGTTATCATTTAAGGCACTAATCACAGAATCAAATGATTATGTTAGCTCTTAGTTAAGACACTAAATCAAAGGATCTAATGGGAAAAAAAAAAAAAAAAGAAAGAAAAGGATCTTTGAGCATTCCACATCTCATGTGTACTCAAAAGAAATTTTTTTTTTCCCCTGATAAACATGCTAGTTGTTTTGTTTGGAAAAGCATCAAGATTTCTCTTCCCCTGTTCCATATGTGATCATGTCAGCAAAACATTTTATTTGCCCTTACTGCACTGACTACCAATAAATTTTCATCCATTTTCTTGCTGAATATTCTGACATTCTGAAGTTGATGTTTACACTCTGTCTCAAGTGCCAACTAAAAAAGATAGAGGATAGTTTCTGTTATAACAAAACCGAAAGGAGGATACTCCCGTTATATTTTTGGATTTCTTTTTTCCGGAATAAGAATGGAATAGTAATTTCAAGAGGAAATTGAGGTCCTTCTTAATTCTAGTGTCTGTAATAACTTTCACCTTCCCTGGCCTTCACTTTTTTTCGGAAGAGGTGGCAGAGAATGATCAATAAACTTGTACATTCAGGTACTTTACCCTTGCAACAATTTTGGAATATTAGAGATCGTCTCATCTTAAATAACATATTAGTGATTAAATACATGAGAAACAAATCTGAATAGGATGCTCACTGGAGATAATCCACCTACTTGCACTGCAAATGAAAGAAAGGAGTGAGAGTGACAGGTTCCATCATCACCATGGGCAATGCAGGGTGATGCCATCCACCGTATGTTTGCAGTGGCAACCGCATTCTCTTCTCACCCTCATCTTCAACATCAGCTTTATCCTCCTCTGCCACTCTCTCCATGATGATTGGCAATGGAGTGGGAGAAAGGATGAGTGGTGACAGCTAAGGGATCAGAGCGCAAGAAGAAGGAATGTTTTCCTAAGGGAAGGCTTTGGTGGCAGGCTTGAGCTGGAGGAACATTGCGGCTTGCTTCTGTAGCCTGCTTGGAGGCTTCCTCCTTCAGTCTTGTTAATTTGCCTCCTCGTGGGATTTTGCTTTCCATGATAGCAGCTTCCAGGTTTTCGGACATCTGGAAGGTACAAGTCATTTGAGAGTTTTATAACAAGGAAGGGAGGAGGTAGTCAGCCTCCGATTCTTGTGGCTCTGGTCATGAGAAAAGAACTCCAAAATGTGAGGTAAAGAGAACGGCTGGTTGTTGAAATGTAAACCACTTTAATAACTGTATTCAAATCAAAACAGCTAGGCTACACATCGTGTCACTTATGTCCATATCCTCCTAGAAGCTGAACCAGTTTCCTTGCTAACCACTGTAGCCCTTTCAAAGATGAAGGCTGCAGTGGGATACACACAGATACGTATATAAAATGATATGATTTAGAATCATAAAAATGTGTGGTAAAGTAAAACTTGCATAGATTATGTGTAGGTTACCTATATTGCTATGTTCATGAAGGGCACAATAACTCACCGAAGTCCAAATTGACAAGCAACAAGACACCTTTTTTTTTTTTCCTGAAAGATTTTCATGTTACATTAGCACTGCCCAACATTATGTTATATAACTTGCTTTGCTGAGGCAAAATCTTGCATAACCAATTTTGATGCCAGCATATTGCGGTTGTGTCAAGATATGATTAATATTGCAACATATTGCAATTTAAGGGTATGCAACTTGTACAGCAAAGAGTCTGTTCAAGTGATGATTAACAAGAATCATAATTGCCAACAAACAACCAAACAAAATGCTTCAGGACGTTTATTTTGTGCATATGAAAGTGAGATCACAAAAATTAACGGGTAACTCAGCATTTAACCATGCTGCTGTTAATGGAACTAGTGCTAACATCAGAGTTGCACTGATCCTCTCCTTCTTGTTATAGAGAACTTTTCGAGCTCACAAGTAGCGGCATGGAATTACTCCAATAAAATTGGTACACATCAACAGTTTGCTATCGAGCTCAGAAGTCAGAACAAGAGTCATGCAAGGAAGTATGGGCCTGGTGGGTGGTCACCTTCTGGTAATTTAAACTGAGTGAGGTTTCCTGTTTCCTTTTATTTTCTTACTCCAAACCATGGGATCGAATGGCGAGGGTATTGGTCCTTTCTTCTCCCACATCTCTGCTCCCATCTCTACCGGGACCCACCAAAGCCCGCCACCACCAACTCCTCCTCCGTGACTACTCCGGAGGCCTCCACTATGACCACCGCCGCCCTAATTCGCGACCTTCTCCGGCCATCAAGAAGAGGAAGCCCTTCTGATTGACCCAAATCCCTCCCCTCTACATGCCCAGATTCATTGTCGCCATGTCAGAACTGGGTAATGGGTATGGTAGATGGGTGTGGTTCAGGAGATAAATATGAACTAAAGATTAGAAAGATCTGACAGTTCTAATTCAGGTAATACTTTAAACTCCATATTCATTCCACTCTCCTTCTGAAATGAATTGGCATGGGGTTCATATCTTCCATCTTTAACAATTTCATTATGAGTACTTTTCTTAACATAATCTTTTTGTTTAGTTGACTTCGTGAAAGAGCTCCCTTTGTTGTACGTGTGGATGAGACTTTTTTATTGTTCTATCACAATGACATGACTTATCACTCTTATACTATCATTCTCAGGGATGATATTTCTATTAGTCATGCATTTAAGTAGTTTTTGTATCATTTATTTGCCAAAATGACTAATTTATCCATGTATTTTATGTTGCAAGGCATAAAAATCACCTGCCATGAATTTGTTATTAATTATTATCTTTTAGTTCAGCCTCCTACTGAAAATTTCTCTTAGTGTCGTGGATGTATTATTACCAAAGATTGGAGAGATAAGAAGACATCCAGTAGAAATAGAACTGCATGGACAAAGTGAAAATGTGCTTTTGGTGTTTATGTGACAAGAAGGTCAATGCTTGAGAAATGTGTGTATTAGGCATGACATTATCATGTAAATCTAGTGATACATAGGTGACAAATAATTTAATCTATAATAAGTTATTTGAAGTGGCCTTCTAGAATGGGCTTTCTATTTAAGTGCTTTCAAGAGAAAGGGACAGAAACCTACAAAAAGAATCCTTTAAGTCATGAGAAAGGATTTGAAAGACAACTGTAGTCCATAATATGAATGAACGGTGAAGAAAGATTTACAAAACTTAGATAATTCAGTAAGAAACTTGCTAACTATAGCTATATTTTTCCTTCCTCAAAGAAAGAAAAAACAAGGATTGTCTTTATGGAACTAAACAATCAAACTGATGGACGAATTCATCAGTTATAGTTATATTTTTCTTTTCTCCCGTCTTCTTATAAGCGAAGTCCTTTTTGGCAAGTGTTAGCCGTACAGTTTCTTATATTAGCAGTGTAGTATTTCTTTGTCTTGATAGACTTAATTTCAGACATGACAACTGGGAACTGAACTATCAGGTCTTTTTTATGTTGAAGTACCTGAAAGAGCCCTTTGTTGGAGACTATCATATGCTTGCTCTTGAAGGTGGAAAACCTTCTAGCGGGCAATGAGGATAATGAGTTGATACTCCTCTATACGCATGTCTAGGAGATTTATAAGCAGCAACAGATTTTGGAGCTCAGGTGCTATTGAAAGGCCAAAGCTGTGGCATTGCTCTTTTGCTTGATTTAATTTCCTTTTCTTTCAGGTTCCATGAGCTTTAATATTGCTGTTCTGGCCCTTTCAATGTGACAGTCAGCCTTGATTCAGCCTGCACAGCAGTTTAAGCACTGGTCTTAAAGCACTAATCTAAATCTCTGTCAGAGGAACTAGTTGCTTGCTTAGGTCCAGAATTTACTCACCTGCCAAAACTCAGCTCAGATTTAGTTGCCATGATTTCACTAGGCCTCTTTGGGCTGTACGCTTGAAATTGTTACTTAAACTGGTGAGTTTGATATAAAAAACATAGATTCATGTACTGACTATCCAACCTCTGATGATTCTTTTCTAGGTTAGGCCTTTCCCACTGGTAATGCGCCTGAACTGCGTAAATTCAAGCAACATTGTCGGAGGTTTCTTAAACAATTTCATGGCTTGTAAGTGAGATATCAGGTTTCATTTCCAATTCTATCTCTAAAATGATGGGATTATCCCTTGTCACATGGCTGAGCATGGACCACTGAACCAATGTTGCTTGTTTCATTAGCCAGGCTTCTCTTGTAAGAGGTCTCTAGTCTCACTAGCCAGAATTCTGGTGTAAAGAATCTGCAATCAAAATCATGCAATTGTTTGTTTGTATGCAGTGTGATGAATATGTATTTGGTGCAGTATTTCACCGTATGTGTTATATATGAAAACTTTTGTGGTTTTTTTATTTAAATATAATTGCTCATGCTGAGTTTATTCGGCATAGCAACTATGAGAGAGGCCTGGTAGTTTGATCTTGATGGAATTGGAAATTGCTTCAGCTATAATTATACTTGCTCATTCAGCGTTATTCCCCATGGTGATTGTGAGAAAAGATTGGTAGCTTGATCTGATGATGGATGGAATTGCTTCAACTATAATAAATCCATGGAAGAATTTTGCATAGCCCGAGAATCTGGGATTTTAGTCTGACTCCTTCTGTGGCAATTGCTTTGGAGCTTTTCTGCTGCTTAAAATTTATCTAGTTTGATCTCCCATTCTGGCTTTTGGAGTTCTATGCCGCAATTTGTGTTTACCAAACAGCAATTTGTGCAGTTAAAATAACCATTTTCTAGCTCTTCCATATTATGAATTCAATCTGTTCACAGATATGGTTCCTCCCTGCTATTAGTGGAGATGAATGCGGTGGAGTGAGAACTGGTGTAGCTGAGAAGGGCTGTAGTGAGAATAGCTCAATAAGATTAGAGTTGGTGCGAGAACCATGAGATGAACACATTGATGATGCAAATGCATGCATGAACTTGGACACAAAAATATCACTTTTAGGGAGTACACGGAGTTAGAAAGTACAGGTATTTACTCTAATATTTGGTACATATTTGTGCACGGTTGCTTGTTTATGTCAATTAAAAGATACTCCTTCCACCATTGCATCCCGATAGTAGTAATCTATATGATTTTTTTAAAAAAATTTTTGGGTAAGAAAATCGGAGGGGGGATACCAGCGTAGCAACTCTCTGTGGACGATGGGGACGATAAGGGCCCTCTCCACCAGAAAATATTCGATGCGCTAAAAGGGGATCACTCACTTGACAAGTCAGGTGGCTGCGGCTCCCCACCACAGGGCAGGAGGAGGGATCCTTATGATTTTTTTGGGGTATGAATATTTGAGTGTTTATCAAAATGGTTTAGAATGTAGCATATCCGGTGTGAAGAAACACTCGAGTTTCCATGGTGTTAGGTGCCATGTCCATCATTCTGAGGTCATCATCCAGACTTAATGTGTGCATGAGGACGCACGGACAAAAAAAAAAAAAATCCAATCAGATTAGAAGAAAAAAATCTGAACGCATTTATTCATTTTTTGAGATATAACATCATAGCAAAATAAAATGGAATCATTTTTTTTATTTTACCTGGTTAAGGAACACCCGAAGAGAATAAATTGGTGGTGAAGATATTTCATGGCACCAACACCACCCCTTTGTTCCAACAAAGGTCCCACCCGCGGTAACGCTATCTTGGACGCAACTTATCGCACCTGCAACAGTAGGCTCTGTTGCTGCCACGCGTCACTTGCCCAATCCCCAGTGTGTGGCCGTTAGGAGTTGGAAAGCCACTCCACAAGAGCCTAAGCAATGGAAATTTCAGAACTTCCCCACCACACCACTGCTGAAAAACCAGAGCCAAATATTCTTCTTATATATACAAGCCTCCCACTTCCTCAACCTCGAGCAAACCAGTGGCAAAGCTCTCCGTGGTTTAGATCAGACATCTCCTCCTCCACTTCCATCCCTCGGCCTCCAGATGGCTACTGCTGTCTCGACCGTTGGAGCTGTCAACAGAGTACCGGTACTGTTTTTAATGGGATCTGTTCACTGCCTATTTAGACTTAACATTGCATGTAGATGGTTTCCGTCATTAACTTGTTGAATTGACCTGGTCTTGGTATTCTTGGAGCAGCTGAGCTTGCATGGCTCTGGCTCGGGAGCTTCGGTTCCAAGCTCGGCCTTCTTCGGGAGCAGCTTGAAGAAGGTGAGCTCTAGCCTGAGCCATGGAAAGGTGTCCACCGGCACATTCAAGGTCTTGGCCGCCGATATCGATGAGTCGAAGCAGACTGACAAGGACAGGTGGTCTGGGCTTGCGTTTGATATATCTGATGACCAGCAAGATATCACCAGAGGGAAGGGTTTGGTCGATTCCCTCTTCCAAGCGCCCATGGGTGATGGCACCCACATCCCCGTCATGAGCTCCTATGAGTACATCAGCCAGGGTCTTCGCCAGTAAGGGAACTGAAAGAGCTCTAATAAATTTTAGTTTTATATTTTAGATGTTGTATGGTTCATTAATATTGAGTGGAATTTTTATCTGATCTTGGTATTATGGTGGTAACGGTTTCCAGATACAACTTGGACAACACCGTGGATGGGTTCTACATAGCCCCGGCTTTCATGGACAAGCTTGTGGTTCACATCTCCAAGAACTTCATGAAGTTGCCTAACATTAAGGTATCACCAAACAGCAACCTTGAAAGGTTTCTGTTGGTCATGTTTCGGTAGTTGTTGGTTGGACCTAAATGTTTTTGGTGGTTTCTCAACAGGTTCCCCTCATTTTGGGTATCTGGGGAGGCAAGGGTCAAGGGAAATCTTTCCAATGTGAACTTGTCTTTGCCAAGATGGGGATCAAGTGAGTTTTTCTTCCTGCTTATGTTTTACATCTATTTGCTTTTCTTTCTGCCTCTTCTGATAAGTGCTTGGCACTCCTCTTTCATCCGTCTTATGTCTCAGGCTGTAGGATTGCTCTTTTTATATGAATTGGTATTGTGCTTCTGTGATTCTATTTTGGGTTACAAGTTGCAAGAAACTAGAATTTTATTTCTTGTTTTTGATTTCTTTCCAAACAGTTGATCTCAATTATTCTTGTTTGTTTCTGGACTTTTTGTTTTAACTATTGCTGCACCATTTAAATGTACAAAGATTCGTTTCTTAAATCTATTGAACTAAGTATAGAGATCAATCAACTAGTCACTTGGTTTAGTCATATGATGAAACTGGGTGGTAACTCTGTTTTGCATCTGTTGTATCTTCACCTGGTGACAACACTGAACAAGATCTACCACTATTCTCTTTGAGCTAAGTTCATTAATATTTTATTCCAGTTCTATGTAACATCGGATGTCTTATTCCTCTAACCTGTGTTGCCTTCTCTCTCCATCCAATTCCTCTTCATTATCATATTATCATCTGGTCCTATACCATATTATCCATTTTAATTTCAATTCTAGCACAGAGAATCTAGGAATCATCTAGGATCTCTTTCTATCAAGCAGAAAATTTCTACCTGATCCAGGTTTTCTGGTTTCTGTTATTGCCGGACCACATGAAGCATTTTCAGTCAGTACTTCAGATCCCATTAAATTGTTGCCTTTGATTCCCATCTCCTTTGATCAAGGTCAAAGTTATCCCTCTGCTTGATCATTCATCATCTCGTTGAGCGATTAGATAATACGATAAAGTTAGTTCTTCTAGCTGCTCGATGACCAACATAGTCTATTAGAATCTAGCACCGCTTCATATCCCAACAGAGTCAACCTGATTCTCTCCTTCAATTGCTGAATCATAATATAGCTTCAAGTTCATCCTTGACATCACCCTACTCAATGCAATCCCCAATAGAAGACTTTCACTGGATTTTGCCTTGTTCCCTGCGCCGTGGAATTGCTGGAAGCTTCATGTTAAACCAAGCATGTAAAATTCAAACATGGAGAGGGTAAAAAGCAGGACTCAAATAACCACACAAGTCATCGATTTGGACAGCAAGTGCAATGCATGCATGTGGTTTGCCATGCATACATACAAGATTTGCATCCACTTCGGTGTTACTTTGATCAAATGGGTGACATAGTGAATGAATTCCTTTCTGATATTTTTATCTGTGGAAATATCTTCCTCCATAGAATCAAAGCTCCCTAATGCTTATATTCTGGTTGTTGCTTTCCATTCACAATATTTATCTGGATGTTTGCTTCTTCTTTAGCCCTATCATGATGAGCGCTGGAGAATTGGAGAGTGGGAATGCCGGAGAACCTGCAAAGTTGATCAGGCAAAGATACCGCGAGGCAGCAGACATGATTAGTAAGGGAAAGATGTGCTGTCTCTTCATCAATGATCTTGATGCAGGAGCAGGAAGGATGGGTGGCACCACTCAATATACCGTCAACAATCAGATGGTGAATGCTACACTTATGAACATCGCTGATAATCCAACCAATGTGCAGCTCCCTGGCATGTACAACAAGCAGGAGAATGCTCGTGTTCCCATTATAGTTACTGGAAATGACTTCTCCACTCTGTATGCTCCTCTCATTCGTGATGGTCGTATGGAAAAATTCTACTGGGCACCAACCAGAGAGGACCGTATTGGTGTTTGCCAGGGTATATTCAGGACCGACAACGTTCCCAAGGAACATATCGTCCAGCTTGTTGATGCCTTCCCAGGCCAGTCTATCGGTAAGGCCCCCCAACATTCAAAACTATCATATCTGAATAAACTACAAATCTTCATGAACATGTTGGAAGGAACCTGGAAATTTGATATGGCATTTATAGCTCTTAGTTTGCTGGCTTATTTTTTCTTGAGTAGAAGTTTGCTAGTACGTATGACTCGAAAGTTTTTATCATGCTGACATATTGGAGGGGCTCTTCTATGATCTGAATAACCAAGAGCCATCGCATTGGGTTTGAGTAGATTGTTTATTCACTGTACTGAAATGGTAGAATCATGATAAGAATGATAGATGGCTACTCTGATCAATGGTAATCTTGTATTTGTATGCAGACTTCTTCGGTGCTCTCCGTGCCAGAGTCTATGATGATGAAGTGAGGAAGTGGCTTTCAGAAATTGGAATTGACAAGGTCGGAAAGAGGCTTGTTAACTCACGTGAAGGACCACCAGAATTTGAGCAGCCGAAGATGACCCTGGAGAAGCTTATGGAGTATGGTAACATGCTGGTGAAGGAGCAGGAGAATGTGAAGAGGGTGCAGTTGGCTGACAAGTACTTGAGCGAGGCTGCACTTGGAGATGCCAATGAGGATTCTATTAAGACTGGAAATTTCTATGGTTAGCACTCTAATCCCAGAGACCTTGATGGGAGGTTTGCATCTCGCTTCTAGACTAGTACTATGGCTAACAAAGCATTTTCCTTTTCTTTTTTTTTTCTTTCTTAATGTCCATGCGCACGGACGCACACATAACAAATAAAATTAGGCTCATGGCTTATCTTTTTGTTACCTGCGAACAGGTCAAGGAGCCCAGCAAGTCCATGTGCCAGTTCCAGAAGGTTGCACCGATCCGTCTGCTACAAATTATGACCCTACGGCTAGGAGCGATGATGGAAGCTGCGAATATAAAGTTAAGGCCTAGTCCAAGTCTTGTAATTGACGGGAAGCCTTGGCAAATAGTCTTCTTTTTTAAGCATGGAACGGAGTAATTATATTAGAACTTTCTGTACCTAGCTATGTTATACTTGCGTATTTTCTTCGATTTATAAATGGGTTTTGTTTTATGATCGACTGATTTGTTGCGACTAGATAAGATGGTAGCATGAATGGCCATTCAATTTGTATATGAAATATGTGGTAATCATATGATCTAACCAGGAGCGCTGATGGGAGCTGCAATTGTATGCAATATTCTAAGACATGAGCTTGGTCATGTGATTGGTGGAAGCTTGACGAATAGGGCTTTCGGGTTTTGGTAAGCAGGAGGAAGACCTTTCACCAAGAATGGCAGGAACTGGTAATGGTATACAAAACAAATTCCAGAACCCACACGTTCAGGTCATGGTCGAAGTCAACAGGTCATCAGGCTTTTGCTCCATCCGATCCATTTGCTGTTCTAGGTAAGAATTGGCAACAGGAATTGGAATCATGAAATGTCGCCATAAAAATCATGAGATATGTT
Source organism: Elaeis guineensis (assembly GCF_000442705.2). Taxonomy (NCBI): domain Eukaryota; kingdom Viridiplantae; phylum Streptophyta; class Magnoliopsida; order Arecales; family Arecaceae; genus Elaeis; species Elaeis guineensis. The sequence goes on along the minus strand of NC_025997.2, from coordinate 130,641,498 downwards.
GAGATCGATCGACGTTATTAATCTCATAGCCATGGCAGACACAACTAGTGTTTGCAAGGCAAAACAATGCATAGTTGTAGATACCCCACCTTTTTTCTTCCCTTTTTATGCTCTATAAGGTGGTGGTTAGAGAGTGGATAATACAAAGTGATATATCCAGCTAACTAGCCTAACACCACCGATCAAAAAGTCCGAAATAATCTTATCCAATCAGCATGTCAGAAAGGCAGACAATTATGGTAACCTTTTGTCAGGGCCGGGATGAAATACTTCTAACCATCTCTTCAGCCTCTCCATTATTTATCGCTTGTTACTACCCCACTTTCATTGCAGCATTCTCCATCTATCGCAACCACCACCTTTTTTTCTCGCATTGGTTAGGCCTATTTTGCTAGAAGTTAGGGTCCATCAAAGTGGCGTGGCATCTAGCTCCATCGGCCCCAGCAGCCAGAGGCTTGGGACGAGGCCTGCTCCTCACTTTGGCGGCATGAGAGCGTTCTGCATGTCTTGGTCTTGTAATACTCGGCCCATTTGGGTCCTGGATAAAGCCCAAAACCAAAAAAAAAAGAAAAAAAATGATAAAGAAGAAGAGTCTTCTTCCACCAATTCCATCGGAGAGGAGAAGCCGAATCCGGGAAGAATTCGGCCTCCTCTCCACTCTATAAAATGCTCCCTTCCCCCCAAGATCCTCCACCGGCCTTCCTCCCTCTCTTTTCCTCTTGATTTCTTTCGTTGAAGCCGTGACCTCCTGTACTCGTGCTCATCAGAAATTGAAGCCGACGATGCTGCTGAAGCTTGAGGTAAGCCCTTATCTTCCTTCCTCTCTTCCTTCCCCTCCTTTCTACGACACTGTGCACCCCGCCGGCCGTCAGATTTGCCGAAAAATCCGCAAAAAGATGTCCTGTTTTTTTCTATTTTGAACGAGGCTTCTCCCTCACTTTTCTGGCCACTAGCGCCACTGCCCATAGCGCTACACCATGGGTCATGATCTCTATTCTCCTATTTTTCTTCTCCAGAGATTTGGCCGTCGATGATCGGCCAGTAATCAGAAAAAAATCAAAGAAAAAGGGGTGGTACCCTGTTTTTCTGACCTTTTCTTGATCTCTCTATAGCCGAACCTTGCTGTCAGCCATCTCTTGCCCCACCGCCATCGACCGCCACTATCGGACCTTCGATCGTGCCGTCGTACCTCGCCAAAGCACAAGCCACCCCCTTCCCCCTCTCATGTCTCTACTCTGTTCGGCCAGGAAAACAGAGAAAGAAGAGAAAAGAAGAAGAAAAAGAAAAGAAAAAAAAAAGAAAAAGAAGAAAAAAGAAAAGAAAAAAAAGAAGAAGAAAAAGAGAGAGTTCTCTCTCTTTCTTCTCTTCTCTCTCTTTTTTTCTCTCTCCAACTTCTCTCTCTAGATTTTTTCTCTCTCTTTATGAATTTGTCTCTCTAGGATCTTTTTATTCTCTCACTAACTGCATCACGAATCCTAGGATAAATTTGAGATGAAAATAAGATAATCTGAAATCACTTCGAAATTCGTGCAGTAGGTTGGATCCCAATCCGATCATTATTCAAAATTTATAATATCGATCATGGTTAATCTATATTGAATCACTCTGATATGATCTCTGATAATCTCGATCATGATTACCTCATCCAAAGGATACGAAGATTCTCTCTCTATTTTCTCTTTCTAAAATTTTTTCTCTAAAATTTTCTCTCTCTTCATGGATTTTCTCTCTCTAGAAGTCTTGCAGACCAATGGAGGGTCCAAATACTTAGACAAATCTCAATTTTGATTAATCTTAGGAGAGGTCCTGGATTTATGTTATTAGGATCATTTATCTATAATTTCTCCATATATGATTTTATATTTAATCTTGATCATGTAGAGATGTAATTGTTGTACAAGAAGATATAGAGCAAAATATCTTGATTTCAGATTCGTAGATTGAGGAGCTCATCAAATTCTGTATTTAGATCGATCACTGATAGAAGTAAGAATCCCTGTACATGATCACCATTATATATCCTATTTTACCATTGATCTTGCATCATTGATTTTGCATCGTTGGATTTGAGATCGATAAATTGCTATATTCAAAATACCGTCATTTGCTTATATGATTTTTGAGCATGAGTATGTTATGTCAATATATATGTATTAGTGATTGATGGCATGATTATATGGATATGATATATTTATCTTGATCACACTGTAAATTGAAATTAATTAAAGAAGTCAAATATTATAAATCTATGAAAATAAAAAGAAAAAGAGATATGATTTGGACTGACTTTGTCATGTCGAACAGTCTGTCAGAAACTTATGCCTGAGATAGTTCGTCAGGAGCTTATGCCTGAGACAGCCGTCACTGACTTATACGTGGATCAGCTGGCCATGAGCTCATCTTGGGACAGCTTTGAAAGGCTTTTGAGTGAAAATTTATTCGGATGGTGACTGAGGTATAGACTTGGTTAGTCCAAAGTCAGAAAGAAAAAGATTAAAGATCATGTGATAATGAAAAGAGAAACGAAAGATAAGACATGAAATAATTGTTGTACAAAAGTATTTCACCTATTAACATATGATGATGCATCTCTTTTGACAAGATAGATAATTTATAAATATTTACAGTATTCTGGATATTGAACATGAGATTTTATGTTTTATTGCTTATTCTTTTTTTCAGATTATATTATTGTATTGGTGTGATATGAAAATTCTTACTGAGTTGTAAAGCTCACATCCCTCCATTTCTCTTTTTTTTCTCAGAGTTACAGGATACTCATGGTTGGCTATGGTATGGATTTGCAAGTGAACGGATGCATAGATAGAGTATCATGATATCTGATCAGAGGATTGAAAGAATTTTAATTGTAATTATACAAATTTTATTGGTTATTATTGAAATTAGATATTATGGATGTTGAGGTTGTAATGAAATATTTTTGGCCTTGTATATTCTTTAAGACTTGCTCTAAGGAGTGTGCGGCCATCACGTATCCGACTTGGATGTTGGATTCGAGGCATGACAGATCTCCTCCTTCACCTCCCTTCTTTGTTCATTGTTTTCCATGTCGATGCTCGAGCATCATCCCTAGCCGATTTGCTTGGCAAAGCTTTTGTTGAAGCCTCCTTAAGTCATCCCCAGCTGCCGTACTCGTTCGGCCACCACCCTGGATTCGGTAAGGCGTCAAAGTAGATGTTTCTGAGTCCTACGTATGGTTTCTTCTTCTTTTCCTCTGTTTCTCTTTTTTTTTTTTTTTGGTGATCATCATCTTGACATGTTGTGGAAGATTAGATCTATTAATACCCTTTTCATTTTAAGAAGTTGTGATGTGTGATATTTTATTTGACTTCTAAGTAACACACAACCCATGCATTTAAAAAATTGCAGGCAATATGTATGCATATTGATGTGATAGATAATTCATCTATCCTCGATAATGATCAAAGTAGAACCATCTCACTAGTTAATATATGATCTTATTCATCTCGGACATGGACAAACTCAAAGTATGATCATGCCAGCTAAAAAATATCGTCGGTTATTATGTCCATCCAATCATTATCATACGATTAAAATAGCTATAATTATAAGATACTATAATAAACCGCTATAGCACAATAAAGTATCATTATAATTATTGCTATGTAGTTATTATATATCTCACTTACCTTGGTAATGATTATCGAACTCCCTCCATAAGTAAGGGGAGCAAGGACTCTCAAGTAAGTCATGGGGTAGACTCTATTTTATCTCAACTCTCTTTCTCTTTTTCATTGTTATCTAAATTCCAACCTACTTGAGTGTTGAGGGTCTCATGCCAGCAAAATTCTGACATAAGGACTGTATTTCAGATTCGACTTCCATCAAGGAGTAAAAACAGTCATGTCCTCAAGCCCATATAGCACATCGAGAGATTACTGACCTTATGGCCACCTCAACCATACCATCCTCGATCTGTCCTCAGAGTTCATTAGCAACACATACGTTGAGGGAAGGCCTGCAACTTGGATGGCCTTTAGATAATCTTTCGAGCTCTAGGGTTAGGCAATGATGTAGTTGTGGCATCTATTGGTTACATCATGGCAATGCAACTTTGACAATGATGTGCAGCTGTTACAATGGTATAAGGAAAAATAAAGGATCTATTTTGCCATTCCCACTGCTATAACATTTTAATTATGCACTATATGTTATTTAGTTTTGATTTGTGGTTACAAAGCCGAGGATATTTTGAAAATTATTATTTTTTTAACTTTCTAAAAAGGACCCATCGGTGCTTAGCTATCCGATGGAAGTTGCGCAGAGTGACTCCATCTTGAACATGGCTCTACATTGTATTGGCGAACTACTCTTAGTACACTTTTATACCATCCAATAAAATAAAATAAAATTAACTCTTAATACGCCTCTATGCGTGCCTTTGTCTTTTGCGGAGCAAGACCCCATTTGGGCCTTGGCATGGCATGTGATTCTCCGCGGTGCATCACATGCTGGCCTCCTCCCTTCTCCTGGGGCGGTGAGTCCATTTTGTCGTCAGCGTCACATGGCCTCTCGAGAGCATCACGCGTCTGACCCCAGCGGTGACTGAATAGAATTTTTTTTATTTTTTTTTAAAAAAGGGAAAAAAAAAAAAAAAAAAAAAGGAGATAATAGGAATATGCCATTGCCACCACTTTATTAAAAAGAAAAGTGATTATTGAGAAGAAAGAAATTGTAAAATAAGAAGGTTGGAAAGAGAATATATTAGGTGTCAGATTCTTATACATGCCGGAACAAAAAACTTTTAAAAAAATAGTTAGCTCAATCAGATTGGATAGTCTAATACTTCCAGCAATAAAGATAGATCAATATGAGAGTTTGAATCAAAAGATTAGAGTGTCTTTTTGTTTGAGTCAATACAAAAGAATAGAGTTCTATACACCATCATTTGTAATTTCACTATATTTTGACCCTTTTAAAATTTTGAGATGGAAATATTAAGTTTCATTTTTGTACTTTCTTTGGCAAATGATATCATGTTAGGCATGAGAAATTTTTTATGCACCGCGGGCGGTATAGAAAATCTGAGATGGAATGCATTGCTTTATACGATTGGTCCATGTAGTAACTACTTTTCAACGCGCATTTAATGTCTATAGTTTCATTTTTTTGTTTAAAAATTTTATATAACAAAAATATCTCTATTTTTTGAAAAAAATTATGATATCCTGTAGCATATTATGACTTCCTATATGTAGGATATCATAATATGATCCAGAAAGTTATGATATCCCATGACATATTATGACATCGTGCTTTCAATTATAACTTCTTACATACAAGATATCATAATATAGTTCAGGATGTCATAATATGGTCCAAGATGCCTTAATATAGAAGTGATATTTTTGTTCAACCACTTTTCAACATGTATTTAATGCTTACAGTTTTATTTTTTTATTTAAAAATTTTGAATGATGAAAATGTCCTTGCTCTTTGACAAGAATTATGATATCTTATGGTATAATATGACATCCTGCGTTAAAATTATGATTTTCTATACGCAGGATGTCATAATATAGACATAAGATGTCATAATTTTTTTCAAACAGTAAGAGTATTTTCATCATTCAAAATTTTCAAACGAAAAAATGAAACTGCAGGCATTAAATATGTATTAGAAAACAGTGGCTACGTGGATCAATCACGTAAAGCGGTATGCTCCATATTATATTTTCTACACTACCAGCGGTGCACAAAGAATTTTTTTATTAGGCATAGACTTATGCCAGGCTGCAAATGGATCAGGTTGACCCATAACCCAACCCAATCAATCCACTCAAACTCGACCTAATCCTTATTAAAGGACTCATGAAGCCAAGTTGGATTTTAAAATTAAATATGTTCCATTTTTCAGATCAGATCTGGATTTACCAAATTTGGATCCGACCTAACTTGACCTAACCTACTTAGTTTTATTGGTTGATTTAGATCTTATACTCAATGACCCGATCGACTTGAACTCATTGTATTTCTAGCTCTATGCATCTTATCATGATGCTTCGGATGAATATATAATTGAATTCATACCATATGTCAATATCAAGTCTTAGTTTTTTTTTTCCTAAGCTTCAAGTGAAGATGTTGACCACCTCCTCTCCCTTCCAATGTAAATTGTAAATTCAAGCATGGTGAATTCTAATTGATATATCTTTTAATGAATATACTACATGAAGCATTGGAATGTTAGAGTATCTAATAATATGTTTTCAACTATTTTAAATTATTAATAGTATTTATAAACATATATTTTTTCTGAGTTGAACTATTTAAAAGATTTGTTTAGTTGTTGATGAAGTGAGAGAGAAGACATTTAGGAAGGAATCTTCTCTCAATTAAATAAAAAAAAATAGAAAGAGGAGAAAATGAACTTTAGTAGAAAGAAGTTGATGAAATTATAGATCATTGACATGGTTAAGAAATAGTTGTGGTAGTATTTTGGGATTATAGATTTGGATCCAAACCGGACTGATCCAACTTGAATTTTTTGAGTTAGGATAGGGTTATATATGGATTCAATTCGATCTGAATGACATGATGGGTAAAAATTTTTATCTATGGATCCGATTCGACATGATCTGATCTTCTATTGGATTGAATATAGGTCTAACATTAGGATCCGATCTAGGAACTAGATTGGATTAGGATCACTCATGATCCGATCCGACTCGACCTATTGTGCCCCTTAGCTTACAGTCAAAGTAACAAGAAAAGTAGCAAATTAAATTAGTTGATTTTTGTTAAAGAGTAAAATATCTGTATCTATATAATACATGAAAGGAGAGTTGAGTCTCCTGTTAGCAACACATGGCTCCTATTTAAAAGGTTTTGAACTCCCCCTTATACAATAAAAGAAAAGCAAAAAAAATTGTGTACAATGGCTGCATTATTTATACAATGGATTGGTTGATTTTTTTTTTTTTCACTTTAGCAAAATATAGAGCACTTAATTATCATGAGAACAAAGTCCCATAAATCAAAAATTTTGTAGCTAAAGAAGAATCCTTTTGATGAAAAATGCTCAAACTCTACAAAATATGATGTTTCATTCAAGATAAATTTCTTGAAACCTTAAGGGATTAAGTCACACTGCCACAACTCGCACAAAATCCCATGTGCTTTTGAAAAAACCGCAACCAGAACTTAAGAAATCCCTCCGATCTCCCTTAGGTGCTCTCCTTCCCACAGGTCTTCGATAAATAGAAATAAATGAGAAAAAAAAGAAGAAAAAGGTAAAAAAAAAGATCAATCTATGTGGACAAAAATCTTACCTTTAATTTTTTTTCATCTTTCCTTTGTTATCTTTATTTATATATATATATATATATATATATATATATATATATATATGTATGTATGTATATATATATATATATATATATATATATGTATGTATGTATATATATATATATATATATATATATATATATATATATATATATATATATATATATATGTATATGTATGTATGTATGTATGTATATATATATATATGTATATATATATATATATTCCCCTTTTTATTCTCGACTTTTCTATCCCCAGAAGTCTCTTGGTACTTATATATAAGAGTTTAAAGAGGATAAATATATTATGAAATAATTAAAAAATAGATATAAATTGTGCATTATTGATTATTGTAGTTAGGCCATCCAAATATTTGGCATATATTTGAGGGTACATTTGTAATCATAAAGAATAATTTTGGATCTAAAAATAAAATTTTGAGTATTTGGCTACAATCCAAAAGTAATTCTAATTCATATTTAAGATCCCTAAAAATATGGTTTATGTAAAGTTGACCTCTTTTCACTTTCTGTAAACCCAACACCGCAAGCTAAATATTGCATTTGTAGAAAATTAATTTTTTTTAAAAAAAATTACGTGTTACCTCTCAATACCTCTCGTACATTTCTTTTTTTTTTTCTTTCTTGGACTTTTTTTCTTCATATTAATCTCATCTCATCTCCATCCACATCTCCGATTAATCTCCTCTCATATCTATCTAGTTTTTTTTTTTTTAATTTTCAGTCTCCTCTCATCTTCATCTATGTCCCTTCTAAGATTATTAATATCTTCTTCTCTCGATACACATCCTTTTATTCGATTTTCTTGTCTTCTTTCTTTTTTCAGATTAATTTCATTTCATCTTTATCTATCTTTCCGATTAATCTCTTTTTATTTCCATCTACATTCCTTTTTTTCGACTTCTAACATTATTAATCTCCTCTCATTTTTCTTTTTTCTTTTGCTAATTTTTTTTATCAGGACTTTTTCTTTCTTCATATCAATCTTCTTTCATCTCCATCCATGTTATATTTTTTACTGACTTTCTTGTATATCAAGATTTTTTTTTGATTAATCTTCTTTTATCTCTAACATGAAAATAATTTTCTTCATTTTAATTTAATGGTACAAAAATAATCTTGAAAGAAATAAAAAAATTATTTTAGAATAGCAAATTTTATATCCAAATAAATTTGGGATTATTTTTATTATTTTTGATTATTTTATTATTCAAAAATAACTATTGAACCTGTTGTGTATAAAATAATCCCAGCCGAAGTTCGTAAAAGGCCGATCCTTCCAGGACTCTTCCGGCTTCCGACCTTTTGTGGCATCTTTCTGAACTCCCCCGACCGTCCGAGCTTCCATAATACCATTCGGACTTCTCCGATAATGAGCTCCTCCATTCATCCATCGGGCTGCTCCAAACGCTTTCTGAGTTTCACTATCAGCCTATTTTCTACGGTGATCGACTATTCTCCGAATCTCTTCCAAACTTTTTCCGACCACGAATGATCTTACTCCGAACTTCTTCCGAACTTCGTCAATGTTCGAGCTTCTCCAACAGCAGGACTTCTACAGTAACCAAACTCCATCCAAGTTTTTACGACGGTGGACCGCCTTTCGAATTTCATCCGAGCTTCTACAAGAGCTGGATCCCAGTCGAACTTCTACAGCGGATGAATTTCAGACGAATTTCTACAACGGACGGGCTCCACCGACCGAAATTCTTCTGGATTTCTATCGCAAGCGAACTTCATCCGAGCTCCTACAAGAATCGGACTCCGTCCGAACTTCTACAGTGGATGGATCACAGACGAACTTCTACGATGGATAGGCTCCACCGGATCTCTACCCCGAACTTCTTTCGGACCTCGTCAATGATCGAGCTTCCTCAGCAGTGAGACTTCTATAATAAGAAGTCTCCATCCGAGCTTCCATGACAACTGATCTTCGACCGAGCTTCTACAATAAGCGACCTCCTTTCGGACTCCTACGAGAGCTGGACTTTGTCCGAACTTCTACAGCAGAACCGTATCCCGGACTCCTCCAACGTTCGACCTTTCACAGTGTCCTCAAGACTCCTCCAACGGACGAACCTCCACAACACCATCCGAACTCCACTGTCGGTCGACCCTCTGTCGGATTCCTCATGAAACCAAACTTCTCCAATAGAAAGTCTCCATCCGAGCTTCTACAGCAGATGACTTTCGCCTGCAGCATCAGCATCCCAGGGCACCCGACAATAGTAGACTCGTCAGCAACCTCGAAAACATCCGAGTCTCTCTTAGATTGCAGAGACAGAGAGCCATTCTGCTCCATCAGACGTTCCAGTCGAGCTTCAGCCGTCAGGCCCGAACTCTCTGGCAAGTCATGACAATGGCCACTACCCCACTCCACTCTCTGTAACAGATTCCACATGGCCCCACCACTCTCTGGCAAGTCGCGATAACGGACACCACTCCACTCTCCATAACAAACTCCACATGGCTCTGAACGGCCCACTGACGCCACTACTCTCTGTAACAAACTCCGCGTGGCCACGAACGGCCCACTACCAGGCGGTTACAAACGTCGCTGTCAATCAGTTACGCTCTCCGTCTATAAAAAGAGACTCCAGATACGTTCTTCTCTAAGCTCTAAACTCTATCTCGAAACTATGCTAAAATTTTATTTGAGTGCTCCATTTCTGTTGAGGTAGAGTACTGACTTGAGCATCGGAGGATCTTGCCGGAGCACCTCCAACTCTGGTTTAGACTTTTCTTGCAGGTCCCGACAGCGGACGTGATCTCCTCGACTCTAGCTTCTCCGACGTCGGTGAAATTCTGCACCAACAGAATTGGCGCTAGAAGGAGGGCATGTGTCTTCGCAGTACTCTTGTTCTTAAAGGAGTACTCAACGGGATTGCCTTTGATCATCTTCTTCAATATTTTCTCCTTCTTCTCCTGCCCGATCTCCACCTGATGCCTCCCTGAAAGGCATCCATCAGGCGATCTACGACCTCCGCGGTCAGATTTCAATGAGACCCGCAAGCTCTGGCCTCGTCTCCAATTTTTCAGGCTCCTCCTCCTCCAGCAACGGCGATCGGCATGGAGCAGTTAGATTTGCTGGTTCAGCAAATCAGGAGCCTCACCGAAGCAGTGCAGGCCATGCAGCAGCAGCCGCAATAGCCGCAGGCATCAGTGCGACTGGAAAGAGCATCGTCGGAGTTTCAGAATCCGATGACTGGGCGGACCACTTGGGCCAGTCGCCCTGTCTTCCCCGGAAAGGGGAAGCAGAAGGCGGAGAGCCCTCTGTCCGATCATGATTCCACCCTCGGAGGGTCCCTACCTCCGTTCCACCAGAAGACCTTCGAGACTCGCAGTCGAGAGGACCTCCTGGATCAAAGATTTCAGGAGATGAACCGACGGATCGAAGAGCTCCATCATGCTTCCACTGCTTACGATAAGGACATCTGTACTGATCCTTCTTTCTCTCAAATGATTATGCAGGAACCAATCCCGTCAAACTTCAAGCTCTCTCAATTCGAGAGCTACGATGGGACCTCGGATCCGACTGACCACCTGGAGGCCTTTTGGACAATGATGCTGCTCCATGGCACGTCAAACGCCATCTTGTGTCGAGCTTTCCCATCTACCTTGAAGGAAGCAGCAAGAAATTGGTACTCGACACTGAAGCCGGGTACTATCTTCTCCTTTGATCAGATGTGCCACCAGTTCGTTACTCATTTCGTCAGCAGCCGGCATCTCCGGAGAGGTTCGGAGTCCCTCATTAACATCAAGCAAAAGGAGAGAGAATCCATCCGAACTTACGTTAACCGTTTTAACGCCTCCGCATTGGAGGTCCAGAATTTGGACCAGTCAGTTGCAATGGCCGTCCTGAAGAGCGGTCTTCAAAAGAACGATCTTCTGTTCTCTCTGAAAAAGAAATATCCCAGGAACTTCGCTGATCTGCTGGCTCGGACCGAAGGATATGTTCGAGCAGAGAAAGCCTTCAAGCTGAAGGACGAGGAGGCTGCGAAGGAGCGACATGCGGATGACTCCAGCAAGCTCGCAGTTGAAAAAGGACCGAGTGAAGCTCGGTCACATTCTCGAACTCCTCCCAGACACAAGCATGTCCGAACTCCCCCCCGAGCTCGTAGGCAAAGGAGTCCGGACCGCAGGATTCTGTGGAGCTCTCCCCTAGGAAGATTCCACAGCTATGCCTCCCTCAATGTTCCAAAAGCTCAAGTGCTGATGGAGGTCAGGGAGCAGCTGCCAAGACCGGAAAGGATGCGCACACACCCCAAAAAGTACAATCCTAACAAATTTTGCCTCTATCATCGTAACCACGACCACGACACGGAGGAGTGTATTCAACTCCGAGATGAGATTGAGGAGCTCATCAGACGAGGTCGGCTTGACAGGTTCATTCGACGTCGGTCTGAAGGTAGGAAAGATCGACTGAGGGCCCTATCACAATCGGAGCCGCCAAGGAGGGAGGAACAGCCTGAAGATTGACCTCCAATCGGGATCATCAACACAATCTCTGGAGGACCCCGACGGGGAGCAGACCTTCCGCGACTATGGGATTCGAAAAATCTACGAATGTATTACCAATAACTTTGTCTTAAATAAAAGTTTCTTCCATATTCGCATATCTTTTCTTTTGGCATGAGCTTGTAATGATAGGGAGTAGCTCCTTCAGACAATCGAAACTAAGCGTGTCAGGAACAAGAGGAGGACCTCATCCCGATGCAAATGAAGATCCGAATATTTAGAGACCGGATGGGGAGAGAGGTCCTTGCAACGGCTCTTATGCCCCCCCACAGCCATATTAGGAACAGGAGGAGAACCTCGTCCTAACATGAGCAAAGTCGAATGCTCGATTATTTAGAGACCGGATGGGGGGAGAGGTCCTTGCAACGGTCCTTATGCGCCCCACAGCCATGTTAGGAACAGGAGGAGAACTTCGTCCTAACATGAGCAAGGTCGAAGGTCCGGTTATTTAGAGATCGGATTGGGGGAGAGGCCCTTGCAACGGCCCTTATGCATCCCCACAGTCATGTTAGGAACAGGAGGAGAATCTCGTCCTAACATGAGCAAGATCGAATGCCCAGTTATTTAGAAACTGGATGGGGGGAGAGGCCCTTGCAACGGCCCTTACAAGCCCCCACAGTCCTGTTAGGAACAGGAGGAAAACCTAATCCTAACATGAGCTGAAATCGACTATGCAGGAATAGGAGGAGAATCTCATCCTGACACAAACGAAGACCTGATCGTTCAAGACCGAATGAGGGAGAAAGTCTCCTCAACAGCTCCTCTACACTCCTACAACTCCGTTAAGAGCAGAGGAAAAACCCTCACTCGAACACAAAAAAAAAAGAGAGAGGAGAAAAGGAGAAAGCAACGAGCTACGCCAGTGATAAGAGAAAAATAAACTACATCAAAGATACAAGGAATCTCATCTCAACGAGGAAGGAGACTCTTGTAAAAAACTCTCAGTCTCTAAGAGGGAACCCAACACTGGCAGGAGAAAATCGACTTTCTCAAGGTAACGAGAAGTTCGGACCCCCAAGCTCGAGCATCGGGAGGAAGCATCAAACTCGAGTGGCCTCGAAAAGACCTTCGGTCATGAACAACAAGAGCAAATTAACACGGTGACGATCAGGAACTTTCAAATGACGTCGACATCGAATAAGATAAAAGACGAAAAAAGCTCGGTAAACAACAACTCAAAGCAAGAATAGATAAGGTAATAAAAAAATTTCTTTTCATTTCATTAGTAAAGTGTGCATTACAAAGCCTTTGAAGGCTAAAAAAGAAAAACGACAAGAAAAGAAAAGAATACATGGAAGAACAAAAGGTAAAAGAAGCTCTAAGGAAGCTCGGCTTCTTCCGACTTCGAGCTCTTAGTTTCAGTCATTGTCAGGGATTGCTTTAAGTTCTCGACTTCTTCTTCCAGTTCCTTCTTTCTTAAAAGCATCTCCCGATACATTTGATGGAACCGCCGGCTTTCGCCCTCTAACTCCCGAAGCCTCTTCCTTAGAACCTCGAACTCCGCCTTGGCATCTCTGATCGCCTGCTGCTCGTAGGCCAGCTGAATCTTCAGCCGCTGCAGTTCGGCCTTCTCCTGCCCAAGGGCCATGGACAGTTCTTTCATGGTCCCCCTCAAGGAGCGGAGCTCGTCAGAGCCTTGTGCAGAGACGACCTATACTCTCTCAGACAACTGCCTCTGAAGGCGGGCAACTTCGTCGGTCGCCGTCTTGAGCTTCCTTCGGTAATCGTCTATTTGCCCGCACCAACCGACTCGGTAGGCGTTGTAGTTTGCCTCGATGTCCTACAGCTGCTTCTGAAGGTCGGAGAATTTCTTCGACCAGTTTCAGTTATGGTCGGCCTGAGTTGCGAGCCAGGACGAGCTCCTTTCCAACTGATCGATCTTCTCCAGTGCAGCCGCCAGCTCGACTTCAAGGGAGCTGATCTTGGAAGCCTGAGTCCAAGATCGATCGCTGGCACATTTTTGGAGTTCCTCAAGCTCCGTCATGAAGTCAGTCTTCCTCCGGGTGTAGTCCATGAAATTCTTTTTGTAGAAGTCCCGAAAGTGAGTAGCCTCCGCAGTGACTTTCGAATGGCTCTTCCTTAGCCGGTGAAGTTCGTCATCAAGCTTTTTTGATTTCTTTGTCAAGTGAGGAACTTTTCTTCTGAGATCCTGGATCATCGACTTCAGAGGAATCCCCTGTGGTATGGGAAGAGCTTCGGCAGGACACTGTCGTTGGAAGACAAGAGCGCCACAACACAAATTAGTGCCAGAAAATAAAAGAGAAGAAAAAGAAGGCAGAGTAAGACAAAGGAGCTCTCTGTAAAGGAGAATCTGGTTTCATTGATTAAATAATTTTTAAGTACAAGAGAACGAGAAAAAATTACATCAAAAAAAAAGAGAAAAGAATATAAAATGAGAGGTTTCGGACCTCTGGGGCAGAAGTGGGGGAGCTCGGCGCCCCCGGAAGGTCGGCCGTGGTAGCCACGGCAGTCGAGGAAGTCTCAGTTGGAGGAAGACCGACAGCAGCTTCAGAAGGCCCGGCTTCGTCATCGGATGCCTCATCTAGGAAGCCGTGGTCTAGCTCAAAAAATTTTCCGACCACCTTCTCTTGGCAGAGCTCAAAGCCCTTGTTGAAGGCAGCCTGGCCAAACTCGACCTTCAGATCCCTCATCTCGGAGGAGGTTTTGAACTCCTCAATTGCCCGGACCATTGCCTCCGAAATCAGGGTCAGGATCTGTGCCTTCAGCTCGGAGACCTCGATCTCTGCTTTCTTTCTCTCCTCCTCCAAGGTGGCCCACAAGTCTGCCGAGGTCTGCCCCTCCTTCTGCAGCACCTCTTGGAGACTCGTGACTTCGGTGGTCTTCTCCTTGAGGCGGGCGGCCTCAGCCAGGCGACCTTCCTCCTCCTGAGCGACCTCCTTCCTAGCATTGTTCATCGTCTCGATGTTGGCGATGAGCTGGTGTCCAATCTGTAAGAGCGGCCAGGGAGTCAATATAAAAATCGAGGAATAAGCAAAGTAAAGAGGTGAGAAGAAAAAGTAAATTGACCTACCTCGAAAAAGGACCCCAGAGAGTCCCAGACCCGCTGCTCAGGATCGGCGTGAACAATCCTGTGGACGACCTCGGGCAGAATGCACCCATCGATCAATCTCTTTATTAGATCCCTATTGTTGAAGGGATTCTCTCCTGAATCTTCTTCGGAGCCATCGGCCCCCTCGATGGCAATCCTGCTGCTGCGGCTCTTGCGTGCCAATGTCTTTTTTCTTCTTCTTCGTTCGGCCCCTGGTGCCTCCTCGGGCCAGGCCTCTGGAGCGGGAACCTTGGTCGGGGGGCTCCTTGAAGAGGCCCGAGGGACTGCGGGCTCGACGTCGGAGGAAGCATCGACGGTAATGGCTGCTTGGGCAGGCACGGTCGGGCTGGTCTCTTCTTCCCTTGCCCTCTTCGCCGCCCCCGAGGATGCTGCATCTTTCCTTTTGTGGGTCTTGAGACCCTGGGCTAGCATTCGAACTGCATCAGCGTCCATATCTGCAATGAAAGAAAATCGGCACAGCTTAGCAAAAAAAATAAGAAGAAAGGGGAAGCAACGAACGACAAAGAAAAAAAAAAAATATATATATATATATATAACAATACCGACAGGGTTGAGAGGGCTTAGACCGACGTTGAACAAGAGTTGTTCCTTCAGGAGGTTGGAGAGAAGAGGAGCTGGATAAGCCTCGAGTTTATTGGAGGCTTCAAGGTCATCCTGTCCCAGGCTAGAAGCCCGACGGATGGAATCTCTCAGGGAGCCCAGGGAGGCAACCCCAACTCCAAGGTCGGGCATCAGACGTAGAAGTACCTCTCCTTCCAGTTGTGGATAGAAGAGGGGGCACCTTTCAGCAACCCCTTTCTATCAAACTGAGGAAAAAAGTACCATCAGTCCTCTACCGAGGGATGACGCTTGAAGGTATAAAAATTTCTAAACAAAGAAAGGATTGGCCGAACTTCAGCTAAACTACAGAGGAAAAAAAATTCTATCAGAAATCTAAAGGAGTTCGACGCTACAGAAACTAAAGAAATATTTAAGAAGTGAAAAAGAGCAATAACAAAATGTGGAAGCGGAAGTCGAAGCCCGGCGTGGAAAGCTTCTTGGTATAAACAGAAGCAGCTGGGAGGAGGAGCGCTAGCCCGACCAGTCGGTCCGGAAAGCTCCAGCTTGTACTTCGGAGGAACTCCGTACTGAATCCTAATCAGTGAAAGTTCATCCGGAGTCAGAGAGCTGGGGATGGTGTCTGGTACAAAGATCGGACGAGGTTCATCTACAGAACTAAGATTTTGGGGGGCTGGAATGGACATACTCCTAGAACTGCTAGAGGAGAAAGTGTTGAAGAATATTTTGAATCAAGTGAAAACCCTAAAAATTCTGAAAAAATTGAAAAAAATAAGAAACGGGACGCTCGTGAAAAATAGAACAGGCGGAATGTAAAGAAGAAAAAACAGAAGAAGAACAGCAAGAAAAAAAAATAGGGAGAGAGTTCTGAAACTAACTTAGGCTAGTCCGAAGGATGCAGAGGTGCAGAGATGGGGACGACTCGAAGAATGCCTAAGGCCGAGAAGGACGTTGGGGAAGAATGAAACTCTCAGGAAGAAGAAGGGATCGAAGAAACTTTCAGACAAAGTGAGACCCCTGAAGGTGGGAGGCGGGTTTAAATAAACGACAAGGTCCGGCGCAATAATGATTGTGGATCTCCTCTGACCGATCTACAACCGCCACATGTCTCACTCACTATGGCAGGCGGCTGAAAGTGGCTGACAACTGACAGAACCATTATTGCGCCGTACCTAAAGCAACGCTCCAGCAGAAATTTCAAAAAAATCTTTTCGGATCGCCTCGATTTGAAAAGGCTCCAGCGCCAGCACGCCAAACTCCAAAATATCTGAAAACAATTGAGTACGAAAATCGAGGGAGGCAACTTTGGCTGTGAAAATTTCTCTGTACTTCTTTCATTCGAAATCTGAACTCGAAAGTAGGGAGACTGGTGTTGGGTATAAAATAACCCCAGCCGAAGTTCGTAAAAGGCCGATCCTTCCAGGGCTCTTCCGGCTTTCGACCTTGTGTGGCGTCTTTCTGAACTCCCCCGACCATCCGAGCTTCCATAATACCATCCGGACTTCTCCGATAATGAGCTCCTCCATTCATCCATCGGGCTGCTTCAAATGCTTTTTGAGCTTTACTATCAGCCTATTTTCTACAGTGATCGACTATTCTCCGAATCTCTTCCAGATTTTTTTCGGCCACGAACGACTTTACTCCGAACTTCTTCCGGACTTTGTCAATGTCCAAGCTTCTCCAACAGCAGGACTTCTACAGTAACCAGACTCCATCCAAATTTCTACGACGGTCGACCGCCTTCCAGATTTCATTCGAGCTTCTACAAGAGCTGGATCCCAGCCGAACTTCTACAGCGGACGGATTCCAGACGAATTTCTACAACAGACGGGCTCCACCGGCCGAAATTCTGCTGGACTTCTATCACAAGCAGACTTCATCCGAGCTTCTACAAGAACCGGACTCCGTCCGAACTTCTACAGTGGATGGATCACAGACGAACTTCTACGATGGATAGGCTCCACCGGATCTCTACCCCGAACTTCTTCCGGACCTCGTCAATGATCGAGCTTCCTCAGCAGTGGGACTTCTACAATAAGAAGTCTCCATCCGAGCTTCCACGATAATTGATCTTCGATCGAGCTTCTACAATAAGCGACCTCCTTTCGGACTCCTACGAGAGCTGGACTCCGTCCGAACTTCTACAGCAGAACCGTATCCCGAACTCCTCCAACGTTCGACCTTCCACGGTGTCCTCAAGACTCCTCCAGCGGATGAACCTCCACAACGCCATCCGAACTCCACTGTCGGTCGATCCTCCGCTGGATTCCTCATGAAACTGGACTTCTCCAACAGAATGTCCCCGTCCGAGCTTCTACAGCAGATGACTTCCGCCTGCAGCATCAGTACCTCAGGGCACCCGACAACAGTGGACTCATCAGCAACCTCGAAAACATCCGAGCCTCTTTTAGATTGCAGAGACAGAGAGTCATTCTGCTCCATTAGACGTCCCAGCTGAGCTTCAGACGTCAGGCCCGAACTCTCTGACAAGTCACAACAATTGCCACTACCCCGCTCCACTCTTTGTAACAGATTTTATGTGACCCCACCACTCTCTGGCAAGTCACGACAACGGACACCACTTCACTCTCCATAACAAACTCCACGTGGCTCTGAACGGTCCACTGACGCCACTACTCTTCGTAACAAACTCCGCGTGGCTACTAACGGCCCACTACTAAATAGTTACAGACGTCGCTGTCAATCAGTTACGCTCTCCGTCTATAAAAAGAGACCCCTAGATACGTTCTTCTCTAAGTTCTAAACTCTATCTCGAAACTCTGCTAAAATTTCATTCGAGTGCTCCATTTCTGTTGAGGCAGAGTACTGACTTAAGCGTCGGAGGGTCTTGTCGGAGCACCTCCAACTTCGGTTTAGACTTTCTTTGCAGGTCCCGACGGCGGATGCGATCTCCTCGAATCCAACTTTTCCGACGTCGGAGGAATTCTGCACCAACAGAACCTGTTAACTAAACATACAGTTCACCTTTAAAATAGTTTTAGGTTATTGATAGTTAAATAAAAAATTATTTTAATATAAAATAATTTTTGATATCAAAATATAATTTTTATTAAAAATTAATTTCTGATAAAAAACCACAGCATTTCCAAATCTGAACAGATTTTAATAGATGAACGTCCAAGAAAGTTGCGAGGAGAATGTCATCCCAAATCCACCAATTGGCGCCATCTTCCGCACGAACCACCGTTGATCAGCCCGCGGTTGCCAAGCTCGTTGATCCGGGCCGTCCAAGCATAGAACCGGTGGAATCCGAGCGGATCTAGAGAGGCCTCTGCCCCTACCGCAGCACCACACGGGTCCACCTTCCACCACCGTCCACTCCAGTCTTAACGGTAGCGGATGGGCTTGATTGATTCACGTTAAATCACGCATCACTTCTTGAAACGAGTTGCCACTGTGCTTCACTCCGTGCAACTCCGGCAGCAAAAGCAAGGTGAATTGGTACTCACCAAATAAAAAAAAAGAGGGACCTTGGTACGTCACCGACCTGACCAACTTTTGGAACTTTTCATGTAACTTAACCCGGGCCCACACACGTGTCTTCCACCACTCCCCGCAACACTTCACAGCGAAAGCCGGTGCTCCGTACACAAAACACCCCCTGCATCTCGAGAAATTATTGCTTACGCTCTGTAATCCGTGAACGGAGCCAATCGGAGCCGCTGATTTCTACCGATCTTATTGATCAAGCGCAACTCTTGATGCATTTTCTCAAAAATCAGCGGCCGTGATTGGTTGCGTATACGACTACGCTGATGCACACAGTACAAGCACTAATTTATCCCAGATCCTCCGGATCCCACGTGAGGGCAAAAGCGTCACTTCATCAAGAAAACAAAACAACGGGTGCTCCGCCTTCGAGCCAAGGTTATATCGGGTTCGAGTTGTATCTTTCGGGCAAAAGAATGCTCGCGCTTCTTTCGTGACATCATCCGTCGGATCGCGCTTTGCACAGATCGCAAGGCACAATAACCAGCAGTTCACCGGGATGATTGCCCGAGTCAACGGTGGATTCGCTCGAAGGAAGTTGAATCCTTATTTCGAGCCAAAGATACGACCTGTCCTTAACCTTACAGACGAATGGGCACATGATAGTGCTGGGTTGTATCTTTCAAACTAAAGAAGGATTCACTTTCCTTCGCGCGCATCCACCGTTGGATCGCGGAATATTGCTTGAGGACTGTGCAGAGGATGAACAAAAAGGTTTCCAGTGCCTTAAGATATGTGCGGACTGATGCGATCCGACAGGTGACATCGCGGAAGAAGATCAATCATTCTTTCGCACGAAAGATACAACCCGAATCCAAAATGTTGACTGCTGTTTGAACAGCAAAAGGACAGCAGAAAGCTGGGCCCACTGATTAAAACCTCCCGAAAAGAGGCTCAGAAAACGCTGGAAATCTCCGAACAAAGATCTCTGTTTCAAATCCATATATTTTCTTCACTTCCCTGCCGGCTCACGCCCGAACTCGACTCTTCTCTTCCTTCTTCTCCTTGATCTCTAATGCCTAAAAATCCTACCCTTTTCTTAGCTTTTCTCTCTCTTTTTCTCTCTGCCGTCTCCCAGAACGACGAGTTCGTCTACACCGGCTTTGGCGACGGCGGAGCAGCCAGTGGATCTGGCACTAATATAAGGTTAAATGGGGTGGCGGCGATCGAAAGCAATGGGATCCTACGGCTGACGAACGAGACGAGCCGCCTAATCGGCCGCGCCTTCTACCCGAGCGCCCTTCAATTCCGGAATGCCACTACGGGGGCCGCCTTCTCCTTCTCCGCCACCTTCGTCTTCGCCATCGTCCCCGAGTACCCCAAGCTCGGTGGCCACGGCCTTGCCTTCGTCATTTCCCCAAGCCAAGAGCTCAAGGGAGCTCTCCCCAGCCAATATTTAGGCCTCATGAACGCCAGCGACGTCGGCAACTTCTCCAACCACCTCTTCGCCGTGGAGTTCGACACCGTCCAGGACTTCGAGTTCGGCGACATCGACGACAACCATATCGGGATCGACATCAACAACATGGAATCCAACGCGTCCGTCCCCGCCGCCTACTACGCCGGCGAAGGCGGCCGCACCTCCATCACTCTCAAGAGCGGCGAAAGGATTCAGGCCTGGATCGACTACGATGGCATCGCGAAGGTGATCAATGTCACCGTTGCCCCCTTCTCTTCGAAGCCCGCAGTCCCCATTTTGTCGATCCCAGTGGATCTGTCTCCGATTCTCCACGACCGAATGTTCGTCGGCTTCTCGGCCTCAACGGGACTGCTGGCGAGCTCCCATTACCTTTTTGGCTGGGGCTTTAAGATGAATGGGGTCTCCCAGTCCCTCGACCTCGATTCTCTCCCGTCCCTCCGCCAACCCAAGAAGAAAGGCACCGCCTTTATCTTCGTCGTGTCCGCCACCGCCGTCGTCGTCCTGATTGCCGCCGTCGCCGGTGCTGCCTACCTCTTCTACAGGATCAAGAACGCCGACGTGATCGAGCCCTGGGAGCTGGAAGTCGGCCCCCACCGCTTCTCCTACAAGGAATTGAAGTTCGCCACCAAGGGGTTCCGGGATCGGGAGCTCATCGGTTTCGGCGGATTCGGCAAGGTCTACAAGGGGACCCTCCCAGGATCCCGAGCCGAGGTCGCGGTGAAGCGAGTCTCCCACGGATCGAGGCAGGGGATCCAGGAATTCATGGCGGAGATCGCCAGCATCGGGCGGCTCCGACACCGGAATCTGGTCCAGCTCCAGGGGTGGTGCCGTCGGCGGGCTGACCTCCTCTTGGTCTACGACTACATGCCCAATGGGAGCTTGGACAAGTTCCTATTTTGCGATGGATCCCAGAAGGCGAAGCCCGTGCTCTCGTGGGCGGAGCGGTTCGGGATCCTCCACGGCGTGGCCTCCGCCCTGCTCTACCTCCACGAGGACTGGGAGCACGTGGTGATCCACCGCGACGTGAAGGCCAGCAACGTCCTCCTGGACGCCGACCTACACGGCCGGCTCAGCGACTTTGGGCTCGCCAAGCTCCATGAGCACGGGGCCAACCCCAGCACCACCCGGGTGGTGGGCACCCTGGGCTACCTCGCCCCCGAGCTCACCCGGACAGGCAAGGCCACCACCAGCTGCGACGTCTTCGCTTTCGGCGCCCTCGCCCTCGAGGTGGTCTGCGGACGCCGACCCATCGAGCCCAAGGCGCCGCCGGAGGAGCTCATGCTGGTGGACTGGGTGTGGGAGCAGTGGAGCTCCGGGCTGTGGGCCGACGTGGTGGACCCACGGCTGGAGGGTGTCTACGAGCGCGAGGAGGTGGCGGTGGCAATCAAGGTGGGGCTGTGGTGCTCCCACCCGGCGGCCGCGAGGCGGCCGTCGATGAGGCAGGTGGTGCGGTACCTCAACGGTGGCGACGCGGCGGAGGTGCCGGACGTGCCGAGCCCGCAGCTGGCGGACGGTGGCTACGAGGAGGAGGGCGGTCCCGTGGGGTTCGACGACTTCGTGCACTCGTACCCGTTGTCGTCGTTGGATAAGGTGTCGGCGAGATCGACGATCGCCCTTGGCGAGGAGGCGGCCGGGGGACTGTGTCATGAAGGGCCATCCATACTCTTGGATGGTTCCGGTGCACGTGGGCTCTTGGAGCCGTGATTGGTGAACTTTTTGGTCTAATTATTATTTGGACCAGGAAAAATGGACCACGCCAAATCGCACGGTGGATAACACGTGTATGTCACCAATTCCCGATTGCGCTGATCCATCGTGCATATGCTTCGCCCTGGTCCTATTGGAGTTGGTCCATGCAATGAGAAAAATTGGAGTTGGTCCATGCAATAATTTCTCAATTTTTTTTGGAGGGAGTTATTAATTAGGGAATTTTCATGATGTAAGCAACCATCTTGAATGCATTTTATATTGGACGTACCAAAAGTAAAAAAAAAAAAAAACATTTAAATGGAAGCAGTTATATGTTTTATTTTCTAAATAATATTAATATTTAAAATAAATTATACTTCTAGCTCTTAAACTAACACAATCTAATATTTATTTTTTATATTTTTTTGAATCATTTCAACGTGCTCCTCAGATATGCTTTAGATTATTTTTTCTTACTGAAAGTTCGATATGACAACCTTAAGTGTGTACATGGTGTAAACTATGCTTACGTGGCTAAAACTATCAACATCATATGGCTTTAAATATTTAAAAATTCAAATGATGTGGTCAAAATTGGCTATTGCATGGCTAAAACCATCCAAACGGATGATACCTATACCCTAATTTCACAAGACTCTCCTTTCTCAATGGGGATCCGTTCTTCTTATCTAATTCGAATAAGACTGGTGGATTTTCATCATGGTTCTTTTTAGTTATTCAGCAATCTCCATCAAAGTGGTACGTTTGGTATTCTTCAGTATTATTCATCAGGTGGAATTTATTCACATCCTTCTTTCCCATTATTTTCAGCATCTTTCTTACTCAAGTATGTATCCCAGTGCAAGTCAAAATATTGGATTTATATATGTATGTATCTCTTATTTAAGAATTGATAATCAGAGATTTAGAAATTTTGTTTCAGTTTGTTTGAAATTATGAAATCAAAGGGTTTAGGACATCACAAACTAAGATTATGAATTCAAAAAGAGTCAGTAGATGGCTATGCATCGTCACGAACTAAGACATGTGACTTCTAGAATATACCTGCCTTTGTTTGTCACTAGTTGTACCCTAGTTGAGTTGTAGAGATGGATTTATAAGAGATCTGGCAGAAGATGTGCTTATATTTGCATGTTTTTGTCATTGCCTTTGTTTATTACCGTCTGATTTTCATTGTGCTCTATTTTACAATTAAACTTATACTTTGTTGGGTTCTATTTAGGATCAAATGAAGTTGATTGGTGCTGTAATTGAAAGCATGTCTGTAGTCCTCAGAGTATATATGAAGGTTTTAAATGGTCCACAAACTTTGAAAACCCATTTAATTTTGTTTCTCAAAATCTAAGTTGATAGATTATTTTGTTTGTATGCATGTGTATATTATTAGCTAGTACATTGTTGACTATGGTACTCATACTTCATGGTAAAATTATGCATTCTTATAAAGCATTTCTATATTATTCTATATATAATTCTTATTTTTCTATATATTCTTATGTTCCTACATATCTTATATATTAGGATGATGTATCCTCAGAATATTTGTAAAAGTTTTAGATAGTCTATAAACTTTGAAAACCAATCCAATTTTGGTCCTCAGAATATGAGTTTTTGTTAACAACTTAAATATAGGAAAAAATTTAGCTTGTCTTTATAGGTTTTTTTGCTTGTATGCATGAATATAATATATTATTTACTATTGTACTTGTATTTCATGGTAAAATTATGCGTTCTTATGTTATTCCATACATAATCCTTATTTTTTTATATATTCTTATGTTTCAACATATTTGATATATTAGGATAATGTACCTTTGAGAAATTTTTTGTGCATCACGTGGAGTGCAGTAAAATTGATGTGGAGCGCACCATCCAATCACATTAGATCATAATAAGATATCAAGAAGTCATAATAACCAACAAGCTATTATATAAAGATACAGAAAGTTATATTTATTCATGGGAGGTCATACAATGCATTAGAAAGTATTAATATATTTTTTTTTTTGTTCTATAGAAGGAAAAAATATTTTCATCATAAAAAAAAATAAAAAAAAAAGCTATATGGCATTAAATATCTATCTCATTATTAATTATGCTATGTGAATCAATCGACTGCTGCGGTGTGTTCTATATTAATTTTATTATACGGTGTGTGATGCACAAAGAATTACTCACGTACCTTTATGGTCCTGATCAGAGACAAAAGGCTTGGGAGCTAGAGGTTTTGGCATGGTCTACAGAGTTTTCCTACCCAACAGCAAAAACCAAGATGCAGTGGAGAACGTGTCACATGAATGAAGACAAGAATAAGATTGAGTTGATTGCAGAAACTTGGTATAGATCCTTGGCTATTGCCGGCGAAAACGAGAGCTCTTACCGGACTATGACTTCTTGCGCTCAATGGCAGCCTCGGCAAGTTCATTATGATCAACCCAAATATTTGCTTGATTGGGGTCAGAAGTTTCAGATAATCAAGGGTGTGGCGTCTATGCTTTTCTATTTGCATGAGGAATGGGAGCAAGTAGTCATTCATGAGGACCACAAGGCCAGTAGCATTTTAGTACATGCAGGACTTGATAGAAGGGTAGGAGACTCGAGCCTTGCAAGAATATGATCACGGGGCCGAACTCCAAACCATACGTGGTTGGAACTTTCAGTGTATCTTGCACGAGAGCTTCCAAAGTCGGGCAAGACGGCTCCTAGCACTGATGTGTCTGCCGTTGGGTCGTTCATTCTTGAGGTTGCATGTGGAAGAAGACCAACAAAAACTCTGAGCATTACAGAAGAGATGATTTTGGTTGATTGGGTAATAGAATCTTGGAAGAAAGCAGCAATTTTGGAAGTGAGATACCCCAAATCCCAATCCAGGAAATGAGTAGGAGTTGGAGTTGGACCGGGATAAAGAGGTTTCTGCAAGTTTGGGTGGTAGATCGAACGTACTGCTGAATCGCCGGTATTTCCAAACCAGAAAATATCGGCATTTGGGAACAACGACGACGGTCTTTCAACTTTTTATGGCGACTGAGGGAAGCCGGTGGAGGTCCAAATCTAATTCAAGTCTTCTGTCTGGAGAAATTCTTTTGTGCACCGGCGGTGCAAAATAACGTGCACCACTGCCCGCAGTGATTGACTCATACATGGAGCCGAGATGCAGTGTACGAAAAAAAAATTTTTTTTTTTAATTTCATGCGTGGATCAATTGGATGGTGCGTGTGGTTCTGTACCGTCCATGGTGCACAGAAAATATCACCTTCTGTTCGTGTCCAGTGTACTAAGGGCCCGACCTAACAGATGGGCCGGTAATTAACATAATGGGCCCCAAAGGCGTCTCTGGCGTGATCCACATGACTCAAAAGATCATCATGTGATGTCGCGCGCACCGCCTGCTATTTCACCTTCGGTTCGTGTCCAATGTACTAAGGGCCCGAGCTAACGGATGGGCCGGTAATTAACATATTGGGCCCCAAAAGCGTCTCTGACGCGATCCACATGACTCAAAAGATCATCATATGATGTCGCACCTATATACATTGGACGGCGAATGATAAGAAACGGCTACACCATCTGCTAGCGAATTGTTTATTATGAGTTTGTCGAGCGCAAAAGAGACAAGGAGGACAGCCATACGATCGTAGATTGCACAAGAAAGTGTCTACATGCATGATTAGGTACGCTTAATTTTATATAAAAATTCGATAGAGAAAGCAATAGATGAATGGCTATGCAGCCTTTGAAGAGGTTTTTTCTAATACTAAAAAAATCTTTGATAGAAGAGATGAAGCAAGTAATTGTCAACACAATAGGACAACCCTCCTCGGACACTCTTAACCCCAAAAACTTGATCAAGGTAGGATATTATATCATGGGCCTATTTTTCCGTAATTATTAGTATGGGTTTCTTTTACATTTGTTTTTTATAAGTAGGCTGTTGCTAATTGAATTCTTTCACGGTTTCTTCATGAAAATTTACTCTTTGGGCTTTTTGAATGCCGTCAATCAAACATTGCTATGTAACTCATTACCAAGCACCCTTCGTTCTCATTCATACTCAAGCTAGCTTTCTATTCGCATCAATCAGCTATTGAACTTAAATATCCCTTACAATTTTCATTGTCACGCCTTGGGCCTAGCTTTGACGTGGCCATATGAATTCTAAAACAATACTCTAAAAAATATACAAAATCTAAATAATAAACAAATTTATAAGAATACATAAAGAAATATAAAAATTCAATCATATTTATTAAACCAAATTAATCTATTTTTATTGAATAAGGCTTATAAGATTGAAACATTTATTTGGTATCAGAAAATTCAACTAACTAACTAATGACTCTATCGCTCCAACTCCATACTTAATTTGACCAATGTTACGTATCCTACAACTCTAAAAAAAAAAAAGAGGACGTGAGCTTTACAACCTAGTAAGAATCCCAAATGCTCACACCAGCATGAATATGAAACATCTTTACAATAATATTTAATTGATAAGAAAATAGTCAGATTCATATATCAATAACTTAAATAATGCATAATATAACATATATATACTATAAAATACACGTATATAAGCTATGTCAACATCACATCAGGTCTAATTATATAGCTACTTAGTTGCATATATATTACTATACAGAAATCTTAAGATACATGTCACTTATATATCATCTAAGCAACAATCTGATTCAATAATATTTCAATAAGATTATTCTTCATTACATGATTAGTATAATTGGATCGTGACCATATTATCACTCTGGCACTAGACTAAATCCGCTCATGCTCTAGTTTGTGGTAGATCAAATACACACCATATTTTTGCCCATGGTCGACAACCATATCTCAACTTGTGGCTGATATTACAAATACCATATTTCACACATACTGCTACTCTAGATATCTTTTAATTAAATACAATTTATTATCTTAATTTGATTTCAGTATTGGAGCAGTCACAACCATACTCCAACCCATGCTAGGCCAAACATACATTATGCTCCCGTCTATGTTTGGTAACTATAAATTATATCTCAGTTCGCGGCTGATACATCATGTTTTACACATGGCTGATTAGTCCACATGCTCTCTTTTTCTCCACTCTTAGGATCATATAAAATTATGTTTGTCTTTTCGATATTAAATAAATTATAACTATCTTCTAATCCATGTTAGGCCAAATACAATACTACATCCCAGTTCAGAGCTAATTCAGCATACACACTACATTTCTTGTATGGCCAATCAACCTAAACAACATCCATGTCCGATCCATATTATTCAAGTCATGATATATTTTGGATATTAGATTAGTCACAATCATGTTTCAGATCATGATAGACCAAAAACTACGCCGCACACCAATCCAAAGCTAATTCAGCATACTCACTATGTTTCTTGCATAACTGACTAATCCAGATACCGCCCACAACCCATCAATTATGTTAAATCATATTTTTTTTATTCAACATGCCTTTTATTAAGCATCAATTAATCATAATCTATGCAACATTAATTCAAGAACACATAATACATATATCAGCATATATATAAAATATACAATAATTATATAGGCACATCTATTTATTATTTTTTAAAATCATATAAATGATCATATTGAAGAAACTTTATCTTTACTAATGGCAAACCCAAGTATGACAACATTGACCTGCTCCTCGATTTACGAATCAAAAGGCAAGATGTTCGATGCAACACCATCTTATCCTAGCAATTGCCCATCTATAAAGCTTGTCCAACCATTAAATCAATTATAAATATTCGGGATCCCTAATGAAAAAATTATAGAAGTTTGGGTAAGTGATTGCATGATATTAGCTCGGGACCCTAATCACACAATGCGATGTGGGACCCCTCCTAGGGCCGGTCCAAATCCACGAGATATCCTGAACCACCATTGATCCCTTAAACTATAGAGAGAGAAAGAGTGTAGATGAGAGAGAAAGAAAAAAGAGAGGAAAGATAATTTTTTTTTTATTTACTTTCTCTTATCTCTCTCTCTATTTGTTTTCTTTTTTTTTGTTCCCCTTCTTGGAAAAATAGAGGTAGACCACCCCCACATAGCGGTGATCCCCATGGTGGCAATGACCCCCAACCATCGATAGACCCCCATGACTTCGACTGTCGGCCGTTCGAGCACGGCACCATCCAACAATGGCAACTGACTTTGTGAAAGAAGAAAGAATATGAAAGAAATGAGTGAAAGAAAACAAATTGTGTATCAATTTTCATCGATTCTGATGACTCATCAGCAACAATTGGGCCATGATGGTGGTCGAGGGACCCTGAGATAGGCATGGAAGACAGGGATTGGGGGAAATTACCTCATTTCGGTGGTCAATTTGCGGTGAATCTCCAAACACAATCAACAAAAAAATAAATCAGATGGTTTTGACCGATGGTGGATTAGGGATGAGGAGCGAGATGCTCATAGGAAGTGGGGGGGATTTTTTTCATAGTTAGAGGCTAGAGCTCCGATAAGCTCTAGACTCCCGATCCTTATCAAAGTTGAGGAGAGGAGGTGGATTTTATCAGGCATCCTTATCTCCACCTCTTCCACCTCACATGCCCAGAATGTGAGGTTTAGAAATTTTTTTTGGTGATGCCTTAAATCCCATGCAAAGAATGTTGGACGTGTTTTAAATTTTAAGAGCTCATCAATAGATTGGACCCTTACATTCTCTCTCCTTAAAAATAATTTTATTTTTGAAATTAACATACCTTAAAGCCTAAACTTGAGGGTGCACAATCTTTATCTTATCCTTGAGCTCCTAAATAGTCTTCTTTATTGAGTAAAGAAATTTAAGCTCTTTATCATAACTCATTCACTTAAACCACTGTGCATTCGCTTTGTATTCCGATATAACCTACCAAATTTTTCAGGTTTGCTAAATAATTTTTGAACTAACAAATCATGGATTGTCAACCCTCTGAAATTATAGTCCAAGATATAAATTATCCATTGAAAGCCAAATGCTATGAATCACCTCTGCCACAAACCCTAATGATCATAACCCTAGGTTTCAATAATATTTATGCCATAGTCCCTAATGACCTTAAATCGAAGTTTTGATACCACTCTATCATGCCTCGGTACAGCACCTTAGTTGACTACATGACATAACTACATAAATCCTAGAGTAATATCTTAGAGATCGTGCTAGATCTAAATAATAAATAAATTCATAAGAATATCAAAAGAATTATAAAAATTCAACCATATTAATTAAACCAAACCAATCCATTTTTATTGAACAAGGTTCATAGGATTGAAACATTTATTTGATATCAGAAAATTTAACTAACCTACTAATAACTTCGTTGCTCAAACTCTATGCCTAATTTGATCGATGTTATGCATTCTGTAACTCTGAAGGAGAAAGAGAATGTGAGTTTTATAGTTTAGTAAGAATCCCTCAAACTCATGCCAGTATGAATATGAAATACCTTTGCAATAATATTTAGTCGATAAAAAAATAGTAAAATTCATATATCAATAATTTAAATAATGCTCAATGTAATAATATGTATACAATAAAGCACACATATATATAAATCATATCAACATCCCATTAAGTCTAATCTTATAGCTACTCAATTGCATATATATCACCATACAAAAATCTCAAGGTACATGCCATTTATATATCATCTAAGTAATAATTTGATTCAATAATATTCTAGTGAGATTATTTTTCATTATCTGATTAACACAATTAGATCGTGACCATATTATCACTCTGATACTAAACTAGACCTGCTCGTGCTTCAGCTCGTAATAGGCCAAACATGTATTATGTTTCTGTCTATAGCCGGCAATCACATCTCAATCCACAGATGATATTACAAATATTATATTTTATACATATTGACTAGTTCAGATATCCTTTAATTAAACATGATTCATTATCTTGATTTGATTTCAGCACTAAACAATTACGACCATGCTCCAACCTATGGCAGCCCAAACATATATCATGCTTCTGCCCATGGCCAGCAGCCATAAATTATATCTCAGTCCATGGCTAGTACATGTTTCGCACATGGCCAACTAGTCCACATGCTTTCTTTTTTTTCCACACTCTTACAATTATGTAAAATTATGTTTATCTTTCTGGTATTGAACTAATTATAATCATGCTTCAGCCTGTGATAGGCTAAATACGATGCTGCATCTTGGTCCAAGACTAATCCAACACACACACCACATTTCTTGTATGGTCAATCAGTTCAATCACCTCCTATATTCCATCTATATTGTTAAAATTATTATATAATTTTTAATATTAGATTAGTCACAGTTATACTTCAGCTTGTGGCAGGCTAAAAGCAATGCTGCACCCTAGTCCGAAGCTGACCCAGCATACTCATCATGTTTCTTATATGGCTAACTAATCCATATGCCACCCACAATCCATCAATTATGTTAAATCATATTTTTTTCTTATTCAACATGATTTTTATTATTAAGCATCGATTAATCATAATCCGTGCAACATTAATTCAAGAATGCAAAATACACGTATCAATATATATATAAAATATACAAAATCATGTAGGTATATTTATATATTATTTTTCATAATCACGTAGATGATGATGTTGAGAATCCTTACCTCTGCTAATGATGAATTTGAGTATGATGAACATCGACCTACTCCTCGATTTACAAACCTAGGGCAAAGTGTTCGACTCCATACCATCTTGCACTGGTAATTGTTTATTTAAGAGCTAGTCTGACCATCAAATCAATTATAAATATTCAGAATTTCTAATGAAAAAAATACAGAAATATGGATAAGTGGTTACACGATATTGGCCTGAGACCCTAATCACATAACGCAATCTGGAATCCTCCAAGGACCAGTCCAAATACATGAGATATCCTGGACCCACTATTGATTTCTTAAACTGTAGAGAGAGAAAGATTGTAGATGAGAGAGAAAGAAAAGAGAAAAAAAATATTTTTTTATTAACTTTCTCTTTTCTCTCTCTTTTTTTTTTGTTAGGTTAACTTCGAAAAGCCCATTCGTATATGCGAATGGGACTTTCCACCATCAGATTCGCCTGTGAATTTCATCAAAATCCAAATACCAGGGATGATCTAATAGTGAAAAAGCACATTCGCACGAACGTGCTCTCCATAGACAAATTTTTTTTTATTTTTCTTTTTTGGAAAAATAAAAAAAACAGATCACCCTCTGTATAGTACATGGTCCCTAGCATGCGAACATGCTCTCCATAGACAGATCTTTTTTGTTTCCCCTTCTTGAAAAAATAAAAAAAGCAGACCACCCTCGGCATAGTACGTGGTCTCTAGTGGTGGCGGCAACCCCCAATATTGGCAGACCCCAACAACTTCAACCTTTGGCCACCCGAGTATGGCATTGTCCAATAGGGGCAACCAGCTTTGTGGAAGAAGAAAAAAGATGAAAGAGACAAGGAAAAGAAAACCCAAATAGGATATTTGGGTTTTCACCAATTCTGATGACTCATCGACGGCAATTGGGCCGTGACGGTGGTCAAGGGAACGTGAGATAGGCATGGAAGAGATATTAGGGGGAAATTGACTCGTTCTAGTGGTCAATCGATGGCAAATTCCCAAACATAATCAATGAAAAAAATAAATTAGATGGATTCAAAGGCTTCATTGGTAGTGGATCATGGATGAGGGGTGAGATGCCCATAGGAAGTGGGGAGGTTTTTTTTTTTTTTTTTTTTTATAGCCGGAGGCTAGAGCTCCGGTGAGCTCTAGACTCCCCATTCCTATCGAAGTCGGGGAGAGAAGGCAGACTCCATTGGAAGTCCTCCTCTCCACCTATTCCACCTCATGTGCCCGGCATGTGAGATTTAGAATTTTTTTTTTTTCTTTTTTTATGCTTTACATGCCATGCAAAGAGTGTTGGGGCTGTTTTAAATTTTAAGGACCGTCGATGGACCGGTCTTACACCTATTCCCTCAGGTAAAATGTCTGGCTTAGAAATACAGAACCATTCAATGAAGCATTTTGCATGATTAGTGCTTGTTGGGTTGCTGGATTGCATGCCATTGTGATATGCTGTTTTTCTACCGGAAAGCCGGATGCGCTCTTGCTTGCGGCATATGTCTGGAGCCAGGTTGGCATTACTCATCCCAACCTCTTAAAACAAGATGACCATCCAGTAGGAATTCGTTTGTTCTAATATATGAAAATCGTTTTCACCAGAAAAATAAATAAATTGAAATCATGTCTTGAGTCAATGAATTTGTGTGAACTCAACATACTTTTGGACAAGAATCATATCTATCATAATATTTCTTTTTCGGGCTTCTCAGTACCTATCAATAGTAATCGCGCATCTCAAAAGTTAATAATATGTTCTTTTCACGCATCTCATATATTAATAATATGTTCCTATCTGGAGTCATTAAAAATAAAGAAAGCAATGTCGTTTCTTGAAGTTAATTGGCCTCCTGTACATGCCAACCTGTGGCAGCCCATCTACATGATCAGACAGTATTTAATGCGAGTCCTGCCCAATTTAAATGCAGTTCCTCCGTTATTCTTCGCGATAGTCTCGGCGGTAGTTGGGGGTTGAGAAGAATCCAGCCTTATTGACTCCAACCCACCGGACATTTGAGGAAAAAAAAAAGGCTGAAGATGTTGGAACGGCAGATACCCTCCTTCCCATGCCGTATCTAAGGTTGGAAGCAGCTATTTCGGCCAAAAGGATGGACCATCCCTACTTTTTCTTTTTATTTTTTTTGGCCCCAGGTAAGGAAGTTAAAAAAAAAAAAAAAAAATCTTATCAACTAACTTGATACAAACATTTATCTATCTAGCTATAAGTAAATCAGCAGCTACTTTTCCTATGTGAAAAAAAATTTATGCATCATTCATTTACCTGTGGTGGCTTAGAATAGATTATATAACAATTTTCTCCATCTCTCGGAAAGTATGGAAAAAGAGAAGTCTATCTATCGATATTTGACATAAAAAAGGTCTAAACTATAGCAAATGAGAAGTTATATGGCTCGATTCTAGCATAATTACTCTGTTGTAACTGGTTCTCTGAAGTACTTGGATTTTTTTTATTTTCGAGTGCTAGTTTATAATAACAAGTTTTCTAGTTTTATGATATACTCATAGATTGATCAGCCCTTTTTAGAAGGTTGAAATTTTTTTGATAGTTGCAGTTTGTACTCTGTGATTCTATTAATCTCTTCTTTTTTGCATTTAGTATAGCCACTCTCTTTGGCAGCATTTATTAATTCAAAATTAATTTTTTTCGTATGTCATAATATAATTAATCAACATGTTAACTAATCGATTACAGTAAATCAAATCGGATTTTATAATTTTTTTCTTCTATGGTACCTCAATGTGACATGAGCGTAAAAGAGGTTCAAGAATTAATTATCACTATGTGAATGAGAAAAATGCAAAGCAAGATTTACAATTTTATCTTCTGTGGTACTTACATGTGACAAGAGTTTAAAAGAGGTTCAAAGTCAATTGTCTTTATGTGAATGAGAAAAATGCAGACCAAGGTTTGCAGTTTTTTCTTATAAAGTATGTCCACGTGACACAAGTTTAAAAAATATTCAAAAATCAATTTTATTTATATGAATGAGAAAAATGCAGATTAAGACCCTTAGATCTGTTTATTTCACCAAAAAGAGGGCAAATTTCTTTGAATCTTCCTTTATTTTTTCCATTAGATTCAAATCTGGTGGAAATAATATTCTATGACTAATAAGTCATTTGCTTTCAAACTGATCTGTTTCCTATCTATTATTTGATTACCAATCCTTGATATTGGAATGAGTCAATGGTGAGATGTTTTGGCAATACCTCAGTTTCGAATGAGAGAAAAAAAAAAAAAAAAAAGAGGAATCCTCTTTTCGACTCTAACTCTCGCACTCCAGTCACTGCTTTTCTATTTGTTACGTGGAAAACAGTTGCGAAATGGATACACTACTCAGAAGTTCCAGATTTATGAAGTTAGTTTTGAACTCATGGTTCATGGGTGGAGAATATGAGTTGTAACTCCAGAAGGCCGAATCTCTCGTTACTTCATAGTAGCTCTATGGTAGAATGGTTGGTTAGTTGTATGTTCGAATCCTATTTGAAAAGATTTTATTAATTCTTAATCAAAGAATAAAAAATTGAATTAAAAGTCTTACTTTGATCATTAAGAATAGATAAAAAAAATGTGTCCAGATAAACATGTGTCTAGAGAGTCTAAAGTCTTGATAGCTAGCTCTAAATCTTCTAATTTAACAACGGTATTGATAAAAATATATAGATGCTTTTTCTTTTCACATAAGAATTCTTTGCAAGCGAAGAAATGTCAGACATCAAACGGGCCCTTAGATATTAACTGCCTCGGTCCGTCTTCTCTTTTTGTTTTTTTTAGAGAGACCTGGCACATGAAACTGGTGATTTCCAAAAGTCTAAGCCTGGAACTCATGGTAAGCCAACTCATCCAAATCATCCATTCTTCGGTTCCAGCGCTGCACTTTTATATGCACCAGCCCAACTACTGCCACTGCCGCTGTGTTCTTCACATAACTTTCTGATGCAAAGTAAAAATTGGTGAAATTATGGTTCAGAGATCCAATTC
The DNA here is from genome assembly GCF_000442705.2 of Elaeis guineensis. Taxonomy (NCBI): domain Eukaryota; kingdom Viridiplantae; phylum Streptophyta; class Magnoliopsida; order Arecales; family Arecaceae; genus Elaeis; species Elaeis guineensis. The sequence continues at coordinate 130,606,740 of NC_025997.2, read as the reverse complement.
CCCGTCCCTCTCAGCACCGACTGGGTGTGGACCCGGTCAAGCAGCAGTCGGTAGAATGTAAGTCCAATTAGGAGATAGGTAGATATAAAGACCACCAAGAAGTGGGAATACTTCTATGATGCTGGAAAAGCAGCCATGGTATCCAAGATCCTCCTTGTGATATTCCTTCTACTGAAATTGGTAGCCTCCTCCGACCATGAGATCATCTTCAATGGATTCACCGGTGCAAACTTGAGCCTGAACGGCTTAGCACAGATCACCTCCGGCGGGCTTTTGATGTTGACCAACAACACAAAGGAAGGACAGGGTCATGCCTTCCACCCTGCTCTGCTTCATTTCAAGAACTCTTCCAATGGTAAGCCTCTTTCCTTCGATACTACGTTTGTCTTTGCAATCAGACCGGAGTACCCAGATGTCAGCGGCCATGGCCTGGCTTTCGCCCTCTCCCCCTCGAAGGAGCTCCCTGGAGCTATGCCCAGCCAGCATCTCGGCCTCTTCAACACAACAGATATTGGAAACCCCATCGATCATATATTTGCCATCGAGCTCGACACAGTGATGACCGTGGAGTTCTACGACATCAACGACAACCATGTTGGCATCGATATTAATAGCTTGATATCTGTGAATCCATCTCCGGTAGCATATTTTGACAGCAAGAGCGGTCGATTCAAGAGTCTGAAGCTGATCAGTGGAGACCCCATGCAAGTTTGGATCGAATACAACGGCATGGATATGCAACTGGATGTTACCATATCTCCAAGCAACGTACCTAAACCGGATATTCCTCTCGTGTCTTCGAAGGTCGATCTCTCATCAATATTGTTAGATGACATGTATGCAGGCTTTTCTGCATCAACAGGGTCAGCCACAGGGTATCATTATATCCTGGGATGGAGCTTTAGCCTGAATGGAAATGCTCAGCCTCTTGATCTCTCGAAGCTTCCACCACTTCCTTACCAAGAACACACGAAGAATATATCTCATCTTCTAACTATTGCATTGCCCTTAGTTGCGGCAGTCCTCTTGCTCCTCTCCATAGCTGTGATTTTCTTTGTTCAGAGGAAGAGGAAGAAGTACAGAGAGCTAGTTGAAGACTGGGAACTCGAATTCGGACCTCATAGGTTTCCATATAAGGATCTCTTCAAGGCAACCAAAGGCTTCAGGGAAGAGAACCTCCTCGGATTTGGTGGTTTTGGTCAGGTTTACAAAGGTGTGCTGCCCACTTCGGCGACCGAAGTTGCAGTGAAGAAGATATCTCATGAATCAAGGCAAGGGATGAGGGAATTTGTCGCAGAGATTGTAAGCATGGGCCGGCTGAGGCACCGCAACTTGGTGCAGCTCCTTGGTTATTGTCGGCGCGAAGGGGAACTCCTATTGGTATATGAATACATGCCCAATGGCAGTCTCGATAAGTTCCTGTTCCATGGAGAGCAGCCAGCATTGACCTGGAGTCAGAGGTTTCAAATTATCAAAGATGTGTCTTCCGGGCTCCACTATCTGCATGAAGGGTGGGAGCAGGTGGTGATCCACAGAGACATCAAGGCCAGTAATGTCCTACTTGATGGAGAATTCAATGGGAAGTTGGGAGACTTCGGACTAGCAAGATTATACTGTCGTGGGGCTAATCCTCAGACCACCCATATCGTTGGGACACTCGGTTATCTTGCCCCAGAGATCAGTATGACTGGAAAGGCGACAACAAGCTCTGATGTGTATGCCTTCGGTGCTTTCCTATTGGAGGTTGCTTGTGGGAGGAGGCCTATAGAGTCCGATCCATCGATCGAGGTGCCAGGCCTGGTGGAGTGGGTCCTAGGATGCTGGAAGATGGGGACGATTCTGGAGGCCAGGGATCCAAAATTGGGAAGTGATTATGTGGTGAAGGAGATGGAGTTGGTACTGAAGCTTGGCTTGCTCTGCTCACACCCCGACCCTACGGCTAGACCAAGCATGAGACAAGTTGTGCAGTCCTTGGAAGGTGATGCTCCCCTGCCTCCTATCTCGGTAGATGCTCTGATCCCTAGCACTTCAACACAAAGATATGATGAATGCTTCGACGATTTTGTCATTTCATATCCATCTATATATGATCACACAAGCACAACATATTCATCACCATTTGTTAGTGGTGGTCGTTAATCGTGCAGTAGATCTTGCTGTGTGACAATGCAACCATCTTACTAAATGTTAGAATGTTTAGTCTTGCTGTTCGCGAAGCATAGAGCGTAGCGATCCATCCATTGGGTCTATGTTCAGGAATTGAGACAAAAAGGATATGCCTTATAGGTTGTGGGTTGTACTCATGGTTTAGTAATGTTCTGCAACAAATAGTTGTCGACTGGCTGCTGTCTCTGTTACTTTGATGCTGTGAATACTTTAAATTGAGATAGAAAACTCGGAACTTGATTAGAGTAGTAAACCCATCTAGGACCTCCATTGGATTGACTATTAAAGCAATTCTGTAATGACAGATTTACTAAAGCAAAGACAGCAAATAAGAATATTTAAAAGCTACATATTCTTCATATGCTCATTTCCTAATTTCTATCTCATACGCATACAACTGCACTTCTTTAAATTTACCTACCAAAACTGGATCCTGGGAATATGCAACGTCCCAGTAGCACAATAATGGCATCATATAGGTGAGCTCATAATGACATCAATATAATGTTCTTTTCTTGTTAGTTTGTTGAGACATGTGAACGCGGTTGACGATTTGTTTAAAGGAAAGTGGAAGTTCAAATTGACCCAACAACTAACAAGAAAAGAACATGAAGTAAAGAGAGAAGAATGCTTTCCCAATGCTGATCTTTCCCAGGCATATATGCCTAGCCCAATGAGGCCTATGGTCCAGGTTTTGGCAATCCCACATGCCTCCTAACTTCTCACCCTTTGCACATCTTTATGCATATACTGATGAATCATTAATCATTACCCTCATTGTTCACTTGAAGATGTCATTATTAGTACAAGCAAGATTATTACTGGTTTCAAGTGCGATGTTGTATCCAAAATATTAGTTGAAAATATAAATGTACAAAATTGTCATGAGTCATCAAGAAAGCCTCCTTTAAATTGCAAAGTTGTGCAAGCAAATCATAAAGGTACACCAACGTGCAAGCTTATTCGGAAAGGATTGTGATCAAGTTAGATATGATCTACTATCTTTAAATTAGAGATTCTATAATATGTCAACCTTTCAAACTAGTTATACATAAGTAAGAGACAACTTGATGAATTGAAACAACTTAGTAGCCAGAGGAAAGACAAATAAAAGTGATTTCTATAGTGGCAATAAGAAAAAATAGAAAGAACTAGTTATGCATCAAGAATTATATCATTTGGAGACCTCTAGCCTATATATTGAGCGAAAATAGTTTAGTTCAAGTAATACCTCGTGTAACTCTAATCTTTTTTAATTGGGCACTGAAAATTTTACATTGATAATTTAAGCCATTGGATAAAATCTACTACTTCTAAATAGGAGATTCCATAACAGATCAACCTTTCTAGTTGCTGTTGAATCCACAAATAGGTAAGGGATAACTTGGTAAATTGAAACATCTTAGCAGTTAGATGAAAAGAAAATAAAAGCAATTATCATAGTAGTAGCAAGTTAAACAAGAAGCTACTTATATATTCAAAATCATGTGCTTTGGAGATCTTTAGCTTGCATATGTCACGGTCAAAAAGCATATAAGTTATCTAATTTTTGATCTCTTAATACATAAATTAGGAATCTCTAAATCACAATTTTTAGGTATAAATATTATATATAAAGGTAATAGATTGCATTCAATAGTTTGGACTATTAATATAAGATTTTCATTGATCCAATGCAAACCCAACTGAAAGGATAAGATCAATATGATTTTTGTGCCGATCAAAGAAAACCACATTGACATCGGGACAAAACCATTTCACCTTTAGGTTACATTTAGTGCATCACCAAGCAATCTTGGAAGATAATATGGAGTACCTTCAAGATAGATTACCATCATTAAATTGACAGTAATATTAATTATTATATTTGGTATGTACAAGTAATGTTGCAATAAAAATACTAGGATCTTGATTGACATGTTTAGTATGGCAATCAAATTACTAAAAATATAAAATTAAAATTTTAAAATACCTTCAATAATTTTGTCCTGATGCTCTTCTTCCTTCATGGTGGCGTAGAGAAGCAGCGGATCGAAGGGTGTTGGGAACTACAAGCATGGGGGAGGGGGCGGACGTGCGTGGAGGAGCCTTGAGGGTGGTGGGGATGAGTGCAAAGGAGCCACAAGGGGTGGTGGGGGATGAGGGTGGAGGAGCCGTGGGAAAACGAGGGGGCGGAGGAGCGCAGGCAAGTGAGGGGGCGGAGGAGGGAGATAGAGGAGCCATGGGTGGGAGACAAGCATGGAGGTGCTGAGGAAGGAAAGAGGGTTGGACAATGAATTTTATATGATTTTTTTGAGAAATAATTTTATCTAAAATTTTTATTACAGCATTTGCAGAGAAATAATAATTTGAATGACCATCTCTTCTCAAAACTATATAGATTGTCTCATAAAAAATAATATAAATTATTAAAATAATTTAAATTGTCATTTAAAAAATATACCAAATCTAGCAATGACACAGCAAGCATGAAAGGAACGCCATGGCACAATTTCTTGTACTCGACAAAAGAACGGAAACTTTCATGCTCAATTGCCGCGTTTTTGCTACCCACTGTTCTAAACCAAATCAACACACAAGAAGCGGCACAACGAGGCATGGCACACAGACACGTGATGTTTTGATAAAATACATTTTAATCCGAGACAACAAAAATTGATCATAAATAAAAGACAGAAAAAGGTGCAGAATTAAAAAGAAACACACAGGCGACACCAATTAAGACAGAACTAGCGATTTGTGAATAAATACAAGATTCTAGGTCCTGAATTGGAGGTTAATTTTCAAGAAATAACGCCGTATCTAGTAACAAATGCAGAAAAGAGGGGGCAAAATTAAAAAAAAAAAAAAGAAAGGAAGAAAGAAGAGAAAATAATATTATTATTGTAATAAATGATTGACATGATATGGCGGCCCAATATACTCTGAAATCCCCCAAGACATTCTGGTAAGGCTTCCTCAGACAAATTCTGAGGCCAAGCCAAGCAAGCATATCAGAAACAATCGCCATCCAAAACTGATATGCATCGGCCTAGCTCATTGACCTCAGCTATTAATCCAAGTCAAACAAAATCCTTTCACGAAAGAGGCGACGCGCAGTCGCAGGTTAGCACGATCCCAAATTTGTTAGGATACGATATCAGAAAATTCGAGCTATAAATAAATCCAAAAGTTCTCCGCGGGAGGAAGATAGGTCTATTATTCTTCTTTCTTTCCTCATTTTCATGAGAAAACTCTATAAATATTGAATTTTTTGTTCGTCATGTCGTAGATGATGGAGGTGGTTCGTCTAGACGTTCCAGATTAGCGGCAACCACCTTGGACCCGGATAAAGAGGCTTCTAGATAGAACGTACTGCTGTTACTTGGAAACAAGGAAATATCAGGATTTGGAATGCGGGATCTGGGAGCAACGAGGGTCTTTCCACTTTTTATGGCGTTGGAGAGACCCGGTGGACGTCCAATTCTGGTTCCAAATCATCGGTACCAAGGGCCTGACTTAACGGATCTGCCGGAAAGAGAGATTCTTTGTGCACCGCGCACAGTATATAAAAAGTAACGTGGTGCACGTCATTTTATCTTATTGGATCATATAGTCAATATTTTTTTACATATATTAAATATCTATAATTTTTTTATTTAAAATTTAAATAATAAAAATATTTTTTTAAAATTATAATATTTTTTTTTAAAATTATGATATTCCTTCACAAAAATTATAACATCTCTGCAAAAAAGTTAAACTGAACTTTTCTACAAAAATATCATAATTTTTATAAAGGAGTGTCATAATTTTTATGAAGAAATGTCATAAATATCTTTTCACAGAATTATGACATCCCTTTATAAAAATTACGACACCCCTTCAACAAAATTATAACACCCCTGCAATAAATACTAAATTAAATTTTTTTACAGAGATGTCATAATTTTTGTGAAGGGATAACGTAATTTTTAAGAAGAAATATCATAATTTTAAAAAAGATATTTTTATTATTCAAAATTTTAAATAAAAAAAGTAGAACTATGAATATTAAATGTACGTTGGAAAGCAGTGGTCATGTGATCCAATAGAGCAAAGTGATGTGCTCCACGTCAAAATTTTTACACCGCAAGCAGTGCAAAATAATTTTTTTGTCACGGCCCTGATCCGAGATTGTGAGTCGAAGGTCATGGCAACCACCGCATACTCATAAAAAACTCTTTCCATAAGCATGCAAGGCATCTCATTATGATATCATAAACAAACGGCTAAATAAATTTCAATATTTAATGATCAAATGTTAGTTCAAATAACAAATCAAAACTCAGTATCAAAAGAAAAATAAATATTTGACAAAGTTAATATTAAAATAAGATTTTGCATCAATTCTAAAGAAATCATAAATCAAATAAAGTAAGCTAACTCCGTCTCTAATCACACTCCCAATAGAAATTCCGCATCATGCTAATTTTTTAAACTTATAAAAAAAAATAGAAAACTCACCGTGAGCTAAATAGCCTAGAAATAATGTATATCTTTAACTGAATAAATCAGACAATAATATTACACATATCAGTTTACTGATAATAACATAATAAATACATAGTTCAAAAATTCATATTTTAATTCATCGTACTATCAAATATTCATATATAAATTTTTAATTCATCACAATTTCAAATTATATTTATCATCTTAAATTCATCAAATCTCTTAAGTTCTTCTTATCAACCATGAACTATGATCATATTTTTTCTATGACAGAGTCATGACACCGCGTATCTTCTTGTGGTAAGCTGCGAATCATCTGGCAGCAAAATCCTTCGGAACCGCTGGTTTTGCTGGCGGTTTGTCACTGATCTCGCTGGCGATATATCACTGGTCTCACTGGTGACATAAATCTTCAAAACAAATCAATTGTTAACGTATTAACTCCCATTGGCGGGGTCCTTTATATAGTCAGATTGTCAATTCATATCATTCTTAAGTCAAAATTCTTCATAAATTATATCTCTTATTCTAATTCAATAAAAAAATATATAATCATCCGGTATCAAAATTAATCAATATAATGCATAATGAAATCAATATATTCAATCATGCTTCATCATAACATATCAAAATAAGATATTTTCTATAAAAAAATATCATTCATCTAATTCATGCATCATTTCATAAATCATATCAAAAAAATATATTATAATTTACTGATAAATCTAGAAAAAGTGAAACATTACTTATCTCGTACATATTCTCACAAATCCATATAATTTTAAAAATATCTTTCCAAAATCTTCAGTTCATAAATCATATCACAGTATCCGATTATCAGGTATCTACAACCCCTATACAAGATCAAGTCCAATAATCAGAAAAAATATAAATACCATACTCAATGGTTTAAATTGGTTCGATCATCTAATTTTTTTTTAATTTCTTTCGATTAAGATCCAATTAGGATATAAATGGTTCAGAGAATGACTATTTAGTTCAAATCAAATTCAAAGTGATAAGATTGAAAATCTTTTATTGAGTTCATAAATTAAGTGGAGAGAGAAAAATCAGTAGAGAGAGAATTTATAAGGTACAATTTGAATTGATCAGGTGACATAGTCCAACATCTCAATTGATCTGAACAAGATGATTTTCATCAAATCATGAATCAATTACTCCTAGATAATTCAACAAAATGATGGACGACAAAATCTAATAATATTTAGTTTGATCAAGAGGGATATCAACATGCCAATCAGCGATCATGGATTAGAATCTCTTCGTTAAAATCATTCAAACTCATTAAAATATTTTTTTTTTCTTAATAAATTCTAAAAAGATAAATTCTAGAGAGATATAATTCTAGAGAGAGAAATTCATGAAAAGAGATAAATAATCTAGAAAGAAAAAATTTTAAAGAGAAAAAATGGAGAGAGAAATTAGAGAGTAAAAGAAAGGAAAGAGAGACAACAGGAGAGAGTCTATTTCTTTTTTTCCTATTCTTTCTTTTCTCTTTTTTTTTTCCTTCTTTTTTTTGTCTTTTCTTTTTCTTTTCCTCTTTCTTCTTTCTTCTTCCTTTGTTTAAACAGAACATGGGACCATGATCTCCCTTTTTGTTCTTTGGACTAGAAGCACTGTGCTGCATGGGGGTGGCCAGTGGCTATAGGAGCTATGACTATGCAGCCCAAAAAATCCAGACCGACGGTCGGTGGTGACCATCGATGCCGAAAAACCAAAAAGAAAGAGGAGCGAAAACAACCCAAAATAGGAGATAATTTTTTTCAAAAGAAATCCGATGATTGTCGGTCGAAACTTAGGGTTTAAAGGCTGAGGAAGATGGTAAAATTAATTAACTTCTAGATTAGAGGATCTTAGCTCTTTATCCGACGGTATTTGGCCCAGATTTTTGAAAAATTCGAGAGCAAAGACACAAGAAAAATCGGGAGAAAGAAGAAATCGAAGAGGGATTTTTTGATGATTGACGACTGAGGAAGGGAGGGACTTCCGTTTTATAGAGAACACTCAAGTTTTTGGTTCGGATTCGGTCTCCTCGTTGGGGTTGGAAGAAGACTCTCAATGGAAGTCTTCTTCCTCCCATTAAATCTCCTGTTTCTTCTTTTTTTTTTGTGCTTTTAGATTGGGCATGGGCTTGGGTCATAATATTCTTCCTCCCTAAAAAGAATTTCATCCTTAAAATTTTTTTTGCTTAAGATTTCAAAAATTCTTACTTGAGATTTATAGTTAAAATCTCACCCACAAATATTTCAATATTTTAATTCTCAATGCTAATTTATTCTTAAATTATTTCATAAAGAAAAGATCAATACGTCAAGTGTTGATCTGAATCAAAACCATTCATTTCTTATCATCAAAATCAATATCTCAATTTTAAATAAGAATATCAAAGGTCTCACCAAAATCATTATCTACTATTGACTCAATCAATCTATCAAAAGATTATTAACAAATTTTACTATATTCTCCATAGATGAATATTTGAAGATAAAAATCTAAGATCAAAATCTAAAATCGATAAACAATCTCAAATATTTTTTTAATAAATAGAAAAGTATAAAATTTAATTCTAGGATAAAAAAAATCTATCTCTAAATATGTTAAATCTAAAATCAAAAATCAAAAGTCCACTCATTCTAGAATTAGGATGCTAAATATTTTCTTAGTATAGTAGATGAAAGTAGTACTTTTGAAAATCACATTAAGGATATCCAAAATAATCTAAAATTTTAAAAATATCATTCTTTCTAATATCAATAAATTTTTTATATCAAATCATATCATCTATCATAATTTTTTAACTCAAAGAATCAATATTTCTGACTTATTCAAAATAATTCAGATCACCATGCTTCCACTGCACATTCTGTTCTAACAATCAAAATTTTTTAGATTCACAAAAAAAAAAATTTGATCAAATTATTTTTTTATCTTATCAATAAAAAAGATCTAAAATTTTAAATTTTAATTGAAGCCAAAGATTAACTTCCGATTCTCATTCCTACTTTTACTGATGTACAATAATCTTAATTAACCCTTAAGTCCAATATCACATTCAAAACCATCATATAGGTCTACTATAATCCAATATGAATCAAATCTTAATTCTCGTATCAATTCAATTAGATAATTTCAAATCAAAATTTTATAAGTGAAATCAATAAAAAAATCTTTCGATGCTCCATCAAGTTAGGATATAATCAGAACATATAAGAATTTCAAATCATTATCTTTTCTAAAGTTTCTATCATCAAGATCCTTAATATCTATCAAGTATCCTTTCATAACAATCATACAAGCCTAAAAAAATCAAATCTCCATTTAATAGTAGATTCAATTAGAGGCCTCATTAACCAAAGCAAAGAAACTCCATATCAATTCCCAAATCTATAATTTTAAATTATAAATTCACATGGGTCCCATAATCTCGAATAAATATAAATCAGATCTTTTATCTTAATCTAAAGATAGCAGTCTTTCACTAACAATCTCAACAACAATATCAAAAAATTTTTTTGATCAACTTAGATACAAAATCTTTAAATTAAAATTTCATATACATCATATAGTCTCCAAGAGACACAAATCAAATCTATTATTTAGATCCAAAGATTGAAAATTAAAAATTCCATCAAAATAAATATTCGACAATCCCATCATCAATTTTCTCAATAAAGAATAAACTTCTTTGCAATATCTCCAACTATAATTTTTTTCTACATGCAAACTTCATACATGATCCGCATTTTAGTATAAACCTCAAAAATTATTCCAATCAATTATCATAAAAGATCTTCTTAGTCTAACGAGAAAAAAAAATTATATATATATATATATATATATATATATATATATATATATATATATATAATCGAATCTTTATCTTTTCACTAAATAATTACTTTCAAAATTAAAAGCAATATGACAGTATTCTTTCATATTAAATTTAAGCTTGCAATTTACTTTAGCAACTAATGATCAAATTAATAATCACAGTGCACAATAAAAATTTCATAACCAATTTTTTTACAATTTTTTTAGATCAAAATCTAATTAATCATAATATAATCTATAGATAGTCCATTATATATTAAACCCTCTGTATCATTATTTCTAAGCAATCTTTTTATTCATAATCATAAAATCATCAATCTACATCTCGATGTCTCTAGTATCTAGCCACCTACACTCATCCTATATCTGATTCTACGTATCATAATTTATCAACTTATACTCTGATACTACTTTAATTGTCATGCCCTCGATCCGAGATTGTGAGTCAAAAATCATTGCAACCACCGCATACTCATAAGAAATTCTTCCTATAAGCATGTAAGGCATCTCATCATGATATCATAAACAAATAGCTAAATAAATTTTAAGATTTTAATGATCAAATCTTAGTTTAAATAACAAATCAAAACACAGTGTTAAAAAAATATTAAATGTTTGACAAAGTCAACATTAAAATAAGATCTTACATCAATTCTGAAGAAATTCTAAATCAAATAAAGTAAGCTAACTTCATTTCTAATCATAGTCCCAATAGAAATCTCGCATCACTTTAATTTTTTAAATTAGTAAAAGAAAATAAAAAACTCATCATGAGCTAAATAGTTCAGTAAGCAATATATATCTTTAACTAAATAAATCAGACAATAATATTATACATATCAATTTACTGATAATAATATAATAAATATATGAGTTCAAAAATTTATATTTTAATTTATCGTACTATCAAATATTCGTATATAAATTTTTACTTCATCATAATTTCAAATTATGTTTGTCATCTCGAATTCATCAAATTTCTTAAGTTCTTCTTATCAACCATGAACTATGACCATATTTTTTCTGTGGTAGGGTCATGACACCGCATATCTTCTTGCGATAAGCTGTAAATCATCTAACAGCAAAATCTTTCGGAACCACTAGTCTCGCTGGCGGTTTGTTGCTGGTCTCACTGGTGATATATCGCTGGTCTCGCTGGCGATATAAATTCTCAGGATAAATTAATTGTCAATGTATTAACCCCTATTAGCGGGGTCCTTTACATAGTCAGGTTATCAATTCATATTATTCTTAAGTTAAAATTCTTCATAAATTATATCTCTTATTCTAGTTCGATTAGAAAACATAGAATCATGCGGTAACAAAATCAATCAATATAATACATAATGAAATCAATATGTTCAATCATGCTTCATCATAACATATCAAAATAAGATATTTTTATAATAAAATATCATTCATCCAATTCATACATTATTTCACAAATTATATTAAAAAAATATATTATAATTTGTTGATAAATCTAAAAAAATGAAGCATTACTTACCTCGTATGTATTTTCATAAATTCACATAATTTTAAAAATATCTTTTCAAAATCTTCAGTTCATAGATCATATCACAGTATCCGATTATCAGGTATCCACAATCCCTATACAAGATCAAGTCCAATAATCAGAAAAAATATGAATACCATATTCAACGGTTTAAATTGGTTTGGTCATCTAATTTTTTTCTAATTTCTTTCGATTAAGATCCAATTAGGATATAAATGGTTCAGAGAATGACTATTTAGGTTAAATCAGATTCGAAGTAATAGGACTGAAAATCTTTCATTGAGTTCACAAATCAAGTGGAGAGAGAAAAATCAAAGGAGAGAAAATTCATAAGGTATAATTTGAATTGATCAGATGACATAGTCCAATATGTCGATTAGTCCGAACAAGATGATTTTCATCAAATCATGAATCAATTACTCCACAGATAACTCAACAAAATGATGGATGATAAAATCTAATAATATCTAGTTTGATCAAGATGGGTGTCAATATGCTAATCAGCGATCATGGATTAGAATCACTTCATTAAAATCACTCAAACTCATCAAAATAAATTTTTTTTTGATAAATTTTAAAAAGATAAACTTCTAAAGAGATACAATTTTAGAGAGAAAAATTCATGAAAAGAGATAAATAATCTAGAGAAAAAAAATTTTAGAGAGAGAAAGTGGAGAGAGAAACTAGAGAGAGAAATAGAGAAAAGAGAGAGGATAGGAGAGAGTCTATTTTTTTTTCTTTTCTTTCTTTCTCTTTTTTTTTCTTCTTTTTCTTTCTTTTCTTTTCTTTTTTCTCTTTTTTCTTCTTCTTCCTTCGTTTAAACAAAACAGGGACCTTGGCCTTCCTTTTTGTTCTTTAGATCGGAAGCCCTGTCCGGCATGGGGGTGGCCAATGGCTGTTAGATCTATGACTGTGCAGCCCAAGAAACCCAAAATGACAGTCGACGGTGACCACCGGTATCGAAAATCAAAGAGAAAAAGGGGCAGAAATAATCTGAAACAGGGGACTATTTTTCTTAAAAGAAATCCGGCGATTGCCAGCCGAAAATTGAGATTTAAAGGCTAAGGAAGATGATAAAATAAATTAACTTCTAGATTAAAGGATCTTACCTCTTTATCCGACGGTATTTGGCCGAGATTTCTAAAGAATCTGAGAACAAAGACATGAGGAAAATCGAGAGAAAGAGGAAGTGAAAGAGGAATTTTTCGGTGATTGACGGCTGAGGAAGGGAGGGAACTTCCATTTGATAGAGAACACTCAAGTTTTTGGCTCGAATTCGGTCTCCTCATTGAGGTTGGAAGAAGACTCTCAATAAAAATTTTCTTCCTCCCATTAAATCTCCTTCTTTTTTTTTTTTTTTTGTGCTTTTAGATTGGGCTTGGGCTTGGGTTTGGGCTTGGGTTGTAACATTTCTCCTGCCGGAAAATAACACATTTGGGCTCTAAAGTGCCTCCAGCCCAGTCCACATAACTCAAAAGGTTTCATCATGTCACACTCGAATATATTGGATGACTAATGATAAGAAAACGACACACCATGTTACCATCAGCTAGTCATTGTTTAATTTTTTTTCTCATAAGTTTGTGGGGCGCAAAAGAGACAAGAAGGAAGAAAAGTCATACGATTATAGGTAGCACAAAAACTGTCTACATGCATAATTAGGTACACTTCATAGAAAAAGCAATAGATGAATAGCTCTGCTGCCTTTGAAGAGGTCTTTTTTAACATTAAAAAAAATCTTTGATAGAAAAGATTTGTAAGTCATTGTCTACACAATAGGACAACCCTCCCTCAAATACTCTTAACCCCAAAACCTTGATCAAAGTATGGTATTGTTGAACCATATCCTATCTGCCAGATGATGTATCCAATGTACGAAGGCACGGTGAGCACATGGCATCATGACCTGCAACCCAGATCATACAGTCCAAACGACATCACGTAGCATCACAAAAGCTTCACAGACCTCGGCCCTTACCCAACCACACCATCAAGCAACCACCGATCTCACTCGATCTCTATTCCAGACTCTGAGAGCCATATTGAGACTCTGGAAGGCTTTTGATGCACGGGATGTTCCAATCTGATAACCGATGGCATTGGCAACTTTTTTCAACTCGTGGAAAGTTGGTCTCGTCAGGATCAACTAACACTCGTGACTCCGATTCTAATGGCCATTTCTCTGACGGGCGGCGACCAATCACCTGACGAGCCCTCCCTTCATAAAAGGGAGGCCAAGCCGACACCATAGGGAGATTTTCTCTCTCTCAATCTCTCTCTTATTATTCTCTTTTTCCTCTATTTTTTTCTTTTCGAGATTTTATTGACTTAAGCATCGGAGGGTCTTCCACTGAAGAACCCCCCATTGTCTTCTCCGACGCGTGAGGGCTTCTTTGGCAAGTCTCGAAGGCCTTGGTCAGCACTCAAATGCTCCAATGCGGCATAGAGGCTTTGAGCTGTCCTGCCGCGATGGTCAACCTCAAGGAGGAGCGGCAACATGTATTATATCATGGACCTATTTTACCATAATTACTAGTAGAGAAATTCTCTGTGCACTGCCTGCGGTGTAGAAAATCTGATGTGGAGCGCACCGCTTCATTCTATTGGATCATGTGGTCATCATTTTTCAACGCGTATGTAATGTCCATTTAATGCCCGTAGTTCTAATTTTTCATTTGAAATTCTGAATGATGAAAATGCTCTCCTGTTTTAACAAAATTATGACATCCAAGATGAAAATTATGACATTGTGGGTCAAAATTATGACATTCTGTGATAGGATGTCATAATTTTGTTGCATAATGTCCTAATTTTTACACACATGATGTCATAATTTTGACCCATAATATCATAATTTTTGCTTTGGATATCAAAATTTTGTCACAACAGAGGGATATTTTTGTCCAATAAAATTATCAATTTTTTAAAATTTTGAATGATGAAAATATCCCTCTATTTTGATAAAATTATGATATTCAAGACAAAAATTATGATATTCTGGATTAAAATTATGACATCCTGGACAAAAATTATCATTCTTTTAAAATTTTAAATGATAAAAATATCTCTCTATTTTGATAAAATGATGACATCCAAGATAAAAATTATGATATTCATAATTTTGACCCTTAATGTCATAATTTTGATCTTAGATATCATAATTTTGTCAAAACAGAGGAATATTTTTGTCATTCAAAATTTCAAACAAAAAAATAGAACTGCGGGTATCAAATGCGCATTAGAAAGCGGTGTCCAATAAAATAAAGCAGTACGCTTCACATCAAATTTTCTACACCGCGGGTGGTGCACAAAAATTTTTTCATTACTAGTAAGGTTTTCTTTTCCTTTTGTGATTTATAAGTAGGCTGTTGCAAGTCGAATGCTTTCCCGATTCTTAATGAAAACTTACTCTTTGAGCCCGATGGTGCCAATTAAACATCTCCATATAACTCATTGCCAGGCACCTTTGGTTCTCTTACTCAAGCCAGCTTTCTCTTCACCTCAATCCACTATAGATCTTAGAGATCCATTTTAATTCCTGTTGGGATATACTGACCGTCGATCGACGGACGCCTCCGACGGACGACCCCAACCGACCCCGACGGATGACTCCGACCGACGGTCCCGACAGACGGCTGCCGACAATATCCGATCGAAGGTGTGTCGGCCGAACCGACCCATGCTGTTCCCGACCGACCGAGCGGTCGAACCCATATTACCGACTCACTGTCGGGGGTGGCAGCCGACGTCCGACTTAAGCAAGAAACCAGACCAGCCGACGGTGCCTCCGGGTCATCACCCGACGTCCCGACAGTCGAATACCGACCGACCCCACTCATGCCGACTCATCATCGGGTCTACACGTCCGACGCCCGACTTCACCGACCGACCGACCGACGGGTGCCGTTACCGACCGATCGACGGCTATCGACCGACCGAGGATACGTCGGTCGGGCAGACCTTTTCCGCTCTCCCAACCGACTGCACTATGGAGTCCGATATCCGATTCCTGCAACGTGCCCGACTGACTGTCGGAGGGGCCCAAATTTTCACCCGATGCCCCTCAGCTGGACGCCGACCTATGGTCGACGACTCCTCCAATCACCGTACTTCTGCCAGAGACTGTCAGTCCTGACAACGACATGCGGCACTGCCACCTAGGGGCATTATCCCACCTAGGACATTGTCAACCCTAGTGATTTGACAGCCCCACGACGATTTGACACCTTTACGGCGACTCTGACAGTCTTCAGTGAGTTGACAATTCTTCAATTGTCCGCGCCATTAATGACGGCGCCATACCACGCTCCACTATATATATCGGGGAAGGCAACAGTACTAGAGGTCCCTTCGAGAAAACTCTCAGGCTTGCTCCCCCTCTCTCGTTGAGCTCCTTGTTTTCTTCTCGCTGTTGTCTAGTCTCCTCTCTGACTTGACCGTCGGAGGGTCCCCGCCGGAGCCGCCTCCGGTCAGTGTGGACTTCCTTTTTTGCAGGCGCTCATTCCCGGCGATCTGGCGACGAGGGGATTGGCCGCAACAATTCCCATCCCCTCAAGTAAAATGCCTGACTTATATACACAGAACCATCCAACGGAGCATTTTACATAATTACATATATACATTCCAAATGCTAGTTGGAACGGCAGAATTGCATGCCATGTGATATGTGTAAAATGACATATATTATACGGAGTAGATTGACCGAACTTGCCCAAAATCCAGAACAAACATCAGATACAAAAAAAAAATATTTGCAAAAAATTACAAAAAAAAATAAATTTATTTAATAAAAAAATAAAAATCAAAACAATAAATTTAGCTCCTCTTGCAAAGAGGCTCCATATATAAAAAAATCTCTCCTTTTTTTTTTCTTACTTCTTACATACTACAAAGAAAATGCCAAAGATCCGAGCATCACATGGATAGGATGTTTGACTCATACCTGAATTTAAAATTTAAAATTTATTAAAATATAAATTTTAAAAATTTATAAAAAAAATAACTAAATAGAGTTTAAAAATTATTAAAATTATTGATTAATTAAAAATAAAATTCTAATTGAATTAGAACTTGATGCTAAATCTTACCAATATGTTGTTTTCCTGTCGGAAAGCCGGATGCGCTCTCGCTTGCGGCATTTGACATGCAACCTAGTTTGCATTACTCTTCCGAAGTCCATAAAACAAGATAACTGTCTAATAGGAATTCTTTTCTTCTGATATATCAAAATCGTTTTCACCACAAAAATAAATAAATTGAAATAATGTTTTAAGTCAATGAAGTGTGGGAACTTATCATATTTTGGAGGTAGAATCATGCCTATCATATATTTTTTTTGGGTTCTTCTCGGTACCTATCACAGGAATCACATGTCTCATAGATTAATAATATGTTCTTTATTCTCAGTGGTGGCTATCTGGAGTCATTAAAAAAAAAAAAAAAGAAAACAGTGCCACCCTGTACTTTTTAACTTATGATAGTCTATCATAACACATTTGATTCATGAGAAATATTTTTTTTTATTTTTTATAAATATAATATTTAAAAATATAATTTTGGTATAATTTATTATAGAATGATTTATATCCGATTGAGTAACTATTTTTTTAAAAAAATTATATAAAATATCTATTATATCTTAATAGATATAAAATTATAATTTTTTACTCTTACACTCTATATAAATATTAATATAATATTTATATTAATATAAATATAATATAATATTAAATTATTATAATTTATTATTTTAATACAATATATATATATATATATATATATATATATATATAACGTCATATTACAATAAATACTAAAATAATATTAATATATTATAAATATTATAATATTTATATTAAAATAAATATTATATTATATAAATATTAATATTAATATTTGTTGTGGTGGGCTACTTTAGTCTCGCATCGGTTATGAGTCAAGAGAGAATATGGTTTATATGAATTAAAATCTTCTCTCCTAACGTGAGGCGCTTTTTAAAGTACAAAACTGTGAGACTCTAAATGATCAAGGTCCATTGAAGCCTAAAGATGGTTATGAGTTAAAATGGATAATACCTCACGTATGCGGAGGTGGAGGCGGAGGCATAAGCCAACCATCTGAGTCATTCGACCTCTTGACCTATGACCACAATATTGGCATCGTCTGTGGGAATGCTTCCTACCCACACATACTCTCTCTTGATTGGAGACTGTGTTGTGGTGTAGAGAGGACTTCTTTAATTCTACATCGATTATGAATCAAGAGGAAATATGACTTATATGGATTAGAACCTTCTCTTCCAACATGAGGTCTTTTTTAAAGGACAAAATCGTGAGGCTCTAAATGATCAAGATCCATTGAAGTCTAAAAGCCCACTGAAGCGTAAAGATGATCATGAGTTTGAAGCATAAAGATGATCATGAGACGAAGATGATCATGAGATGAATAATACCTCATGTATGTAGGGGTGGAGGCATAAACCAATAATGTAAGTCATTTGATCTCTGGACCAACGACCATAATAATATTAATATATAATATTCCAGTGGAGGAAAGAAGCTTCATCAATTTTTATTCTATGAAAAATTTCAAACCCCATCTGCTCCGCGTGCTTATACTGCTCATGAGATACAGGAAACATCTTCTCGTGGTAAGAACTTTTTATATTATCTCTTCTTTTAAAATTTTAATCAAACAAAAAAGGCTTCCCCCCATTTTACAGGAATTTTCGTTCCTTCTCTCCATTTTCCGCAAACTCCTATATGATCAGACCGGATTTTATGCGACTTTTGCCCGATTTCAGTCCAGCTCTTTAGTTATTGTTTGCAACGGTCACAGCGGTAATTGGGGGGTTGAGAAGAATCCATCCTTATTGAATCCAATCCACCAGATGACTCCCACCAGAAGACGGTTGAAGAGAAGATGCCCCTCCTTCCCATACCGTATCCAAGCTTGGAATCGGTTCTTCAGGCAAACTCCTCCTCGGTCCTTATCGATGAATTTATTTTTTTGACAGAGACCTGACGAATAATAAAGTAGGTGATCTCCGATAGTCCGTGAATTTATTCCCTGTTTCGCACGAAATTGCAGCCAAAATTCCGCTGTTCTACCCCCTCTCTTCCAAATAGCCCTCACCACCACCATCTCTCTCTCGCGGATAAGAGTGAACAGGAGAAGAGGGGCCGCTATTAAAACAGAGAGCTCCTCCCTCTTTCCACACCGCCTTTCCCTCCTCGCCGTGTCTCCCTTACCATCTCTCTCTCTCTCGCGCTCCCAGCGTTCTCTCTCTTCTCACGCCTCCGCTCTTTCTCTGTCTCGTCCCCTCTTCCTCCTACCTCTTCTCTCACGCACCACCCTCCATCCCGCCCCTCTTCTTCTCCCTATTCTCCTCTTCACCCTTTTTTTCTCTCCCCAGCCCCTCCTTCCAATCCGTGTCCACGAGCGTGGGTACGAAAGCAGGTAAGAAGGGCTACGTGCCCGCTCCCACTCCTTTCTCTTTCCCTTTAATAATCTTCCTCTTCATCTCCTTGTGTGTGTTTGTGCGTTAATAAGTGCTCCCTTCGTTTCCGTGTGCATCAGTAGGCGAAGGGCAATCATTCTCTCTCTCCACTATGAGCCAAGCATAAAGGGGCCAACATGGTACCTCCATCTCTCTCGCGTCGGGGAGCGAAACACGACGAGGTTAGTGGTAAAGCTGTAAAACGATAGCCACTTCTTCTGTTATGGCAATCATCGGTGTAGGATATCAAATGTTTTGAATTTTTAGAGAGATGTTAGAAATTATTTTAAAATATTATTGCGATACTTATTTAATATATGTATGATTTTTGGGATGTTAATTTCTGAAAAATTTTTATATTTATTTAATTAAATGATCAAACATGTTATATTTCACCTTTAAAAATAATATAAGAATTAAATTTTTATTTTTATATTTCTGAAAATAAGTTATTTATTTATTTTGAATGTATGATCTGTTTTGAAATATTTAGTTAGATAAATCTATAAAAATATTTTTACATTTGTATATTCAATAAGGATTAGCCTAATAACGAGAATTACATGTTGGTCTTATTAACTTGTAATCTAAGAACACCGCATCGCCGATGAGGATAGTGGCATTTGGACATCCCTACTTATTATTCAACCCATACGACTAGGTTATGCAGCCATAACCAAATGCTAGACTTAATATCAATTCATGAAAAAAATATTTTTGAAAAAAAAAGAATATTATTTTTTTATTCGATAAAAATGAAATTTTATCCAATAAATAATATATTATTATATTTAATGTATTATCTCTTATCATGCTCTGATCTATTCTGAACTGTCGCTTACTAGACTAGCATTCTCTGTTTCTCGTATTCTGGACTTGAAGTGTACTAGATTATACGGAGCATTTAGAAGAATAAAATTTTCAAGGATTGAGGTTGTTTAGTTATTGATTTAAAATTACAATGATATGATTAGATTTGTTCTTCATATAGTTTTGCATATCTGTGGGGTTCTTCTTATAGACATGCAACATCTGTTACCTGCTCGATTAGCAGCGTGAAACTACACCCGGATCTCATGGTAAACCAACTCATCCATTCTTTGGTTCAAAAGGAGCACCTTTATATGCACCAGCCCAACCACCGCAGCTGTGTTGTTGACATAACTTTCTGATGCAGAGTAAAAATTGGTGCAATTATGGTTGAGAGATCCAATTTCCCGTCCCCTTCAGCACCGACGGTGTGGAGACCTGGTAAAGCAGCAGTTGGTAGAATGAAGTCCAATTAGCAGCTAGGTAGATAAAAGGCCACCAAGAAGTGGGAATGCTTCTGTGATGTTTGAAAGCAGCCATGGTATCCAAGATCCTCCTTGTGATCCTTCTACTGAAATTAGTAGCCTCCTCCGACAATGAGATCATCTTCAATGGATTCACCGGTGCAAACTTGAGCCTGAACGGCTTAGCACAGATCACCTCCGGTGGGCTTTTGATGTTGACCAACAACACAAAGGAAGGACAGGGTCATGCCTTCCACCCTGCTCTGCTTCATTTTAAGAACTCTTCCAATGGTAAGCCTCTTTCCTTCAATGCTACGTTTGTCTTTGCAATCAGACCGGAGTACCCAGATGTCAGCGGCCATGGCCTGGCTTTCGCTGTCTCCCCCTCGAAGGAGCTCCCTGGAGCTATGCCCAGCCAACATCTCGGTCTCTTCAACACAACAGATATTGGAAAACCTATCGATCATATATTTGCCATCGAACTCGACATAGTGAAGAGCGTGGACTTCAACGACATCAACGATAACCATGTTGGCATCGATATTAATAGCTTGATATCTATGAATTCATCTCCTGTAGCATATTTTGATGGTAAGAGCGGTCGATTCAAGAGTCTGAAGCTGATCAGTGGAGACCCGATGCAAGTTTGGATCGAGTACAACGGCATGGATATGCAACTGGATGTTACCATATCTCCAATCAACGTACCTAAACCTGATATTTCTCTTGTGTCTTCGAAGGTCAATCTCTCATCAATATTGTTTGATGACATGTACGCAGGCTTTTCTGCATCAACAGGGTCAGCCACAGCGTGTCATTATATTCTGGGGTGGAGCTTTAGCCTGAATGGAACTGCTCAGCCACTTGATCTCTCGAAGCTTCCATCACTTCCTTACCAAGAAAACAGCAAGAAGATATCTCATCTTCTAACTATTGCATTGCCCTTAGTTGCAGTAGTCCTCTTGCTCCTCTCCATAGCTGTGATTTTCTTTGTTCGGAGGAAGAGAGAGAACTACGGAGAGCTAATTGAAGACTGGGAACTCGAATTCGGACCCCATAGGTTTCTATACAAGGATCTCTTCAAGGCAACTAAAGGCTTCAGGGAAGAGAACCTCCTCGGATTTGGTGGTTTTGGTCACGTTTACAAAGGTGTGCTGCCCACTTCGGCGACCGAAGTTGCAGTGAAGAAGATCTCTCATGAATCAAGGCAAGGGATGAGGGAATTTGTCGCAGAGATTGTAAGCATGGGCCAGCTGAGGCACCGCAACTTGGTGCAGCTCCTTGGTTATTGTCGGCGGGAAGGGGAACTCCTATTGGTATATGAATACATGCCCAATGGCAGTCTTGATAAGTTCCTCTTCCATGGAGAACAGCCAGCATTGACCTGGAGTCAGAGGTTTCAAATTATCAAAGATGTATGTTCCGGGCTCCACTACCTGCATGAAGGGTGGGAGCAGGTGGTGATCCACAGGGACATCAAGGCCAGTAATGTGCTACTTGATAGAGAATTTAATGGAAAGTTAGGAGACTTCGGACTAGCTAGGTTATACAGCCGTGGGACTAATCCTCAGACCACCCATATCGTTGGGACACTCGGTTATCTTGCCCCAGAGATCAGTAAGACTGGTAAGGCGACAACAAGCTCTGATGTGTATGCCTTCGGTGCTTTCCTTTTGGAGGTTGCTTGCGGGAGGAGGCCGATAGAGTCTCATCCTTCAGTGGAGGTGCCAGGCCTGGTGGACTGGGTTCTAGGATGCTGGAAGATGGGGACGATTCTGGAGACCAGGGATCCAAAATTGGGAAGTGATTATGTCGTGAAGGAGATGGAGTTGGTACTGAAGCTTGGCTTGCTCTGCTCACACCCCGATCCTATGGCTAGACCAAGCATGAGACAAGTTGTGCAGTCCCTGGAAGGTGATGCTCCCCTGCCTGCTATGTCGACAGATGCTCTGTTCACTAGCACTTCAACACAAAGATATGATGAATGCTTTGACGATTTTCTCATGTCAGGTCCATCTATATCTGATAGCACAAACATAACATATCCACCACCATTTGTCAGTGGTGGTCGTTAATTGTATAGTAGATCTTGGTGTGTAACAATATAACTGTCTTGCTAAATGTCAGAATGTTTAGGCTGTTTGCTGAACATACAAGTGTAGCGATCAATCCGTAGGTCTATGTTCAGGAATCGAGACAAAGATGATATCTTTATAGGCTGTGGGTTGTATTCACGGTTTAATAATATTCTGCAACAATAATAGTTGTCGACTGGTTGCTGTATGTGTTACTTTCATTCTGTGACTACATCAAATTGAGATAGAAAGCTCAGAACTTGGTTGCAGCTAACCCATCTAGGACCCCCGATGAATTGTCTATGAAGGTTGTTTTTTTTTTCCAGCATGATGTAGTTCTGTTACAACATGTTTACTGAAAAAAGATTGTAAATAACCTTGGACAAAATTAGATGAGGGGGAAAAACAAGAATATATAAAAGTTAGATACTCTTCATATGCTCATTTCCTAATTTGTATCTCATACATATACAACTGCACTTCTTTAAACTTACCCACCAAAACTGGATCCTGGGAAATATGCAAAGTCCCAGTAGCACAATAATGGCATCATTTATGCAACTAGAATAAGAATGCACTTTTTTCACATGAGATATGCCATATCATGAAAGAACCCAAAGTACGTGAAAGATGTCTAGCTCTTATAGATGTTCAAATGTTAATAATCTCACAAATTGATAATATCTCAAATAAAGCTACTCATGCTGCGACAGGCTTAAGTTGAAAAGCAAGAGGACAATGGTAGATAGCCAGTTGGAAGACATGCCAAACTAAGAAATGAATCCCAAAACCGTGTCTCCAGAGAAAAGGGGTGAGGCATGTTGCCTCCAGTTAAACGTACAAGAACTCGGTTCTCAACATCAGCATTCAGATGTCATTTCTTGTGGTGTTGTGTGGCACTAAGTCAAGGCTTCTCAAGGATATCTCACGGCTTTCATGTGAAAGGCACTTAGCAGCATATCTAATACTTCTACAGAGTGCATCAATGTTCCTCATGGGTCCAACCATCATGTCAATGTAACTCTCTGTATGTGAATTACAATCTCTTTCAAGGACAAGAGTTAACATTAAAAACCCTTACAGATCATCAGATCTACCATTTCAGCAAACTTTAGTCGATTTAAACCATTTAGCAGATAAGATCCACGCTTCCATCAGGCCTGACCCTCTCAGTTGTCAATAACAACAGCTTACATCAATTTCAGTTTTTATCTGCAGAGTTTTGAGGAGGTTTGCTTGGATTTCAGCCATTTCTTATGATTCCATCTTGCCATCTGTTTTTGTCATTGAACCACAGTAGACTCTGCAAATTTCATCATATATAAGGATCATACATTTCTGTTCTGTCCTAATGATTCTATCAAGTAAAACTCAGCATTTCAATGTCATTAATCTTTAGATCTAGTCACATCCAGAAAATTGTTACCAAGTGTGTCCATATTTAAAATTGTATGGCGTTGTGAACTGAAGGCATAATCAACTGTTGTTGAGTACATTATTAGAAGAGAATTTACATTATCACTCTATAAGATTCATATAATTTCTGCACTTCATCAGAATTGTTCAGAAATCCTTGCATTCCATAGTTACTTCATGGCCTTGGATTCAGTCACATTAAGAGATCTTTACCATGCTTGCAACATCAGAATTTACTGACAGAATAAACTGTGACACTGGCAATAAAGTACCTGAAAATCAGTTTCAACAGGGAAGATGGTCCACATAAAGAAAGTATCAAGCCTAAATCACATTGTGATAATAATCCACAAACTTAATGTGTACCCAGGCATCTCCAGAGAAGCCAACATTAATTGCGAATACAATGGTCTGGAACATTCTTTTCATTTTACTTCTCTGCATAATGAAGTCAAACTACAACAACAGTTCAAAAGCCACAGGATCATTTGCTTAGAATATGATACTTTTCAAGTAGCGTACCACTTCTCTAATATACGAAGGTAAGAAATGTAAACAGAATTATGACATATGAGGTCTTAAATTGCAGGAAAAACAAACCTCTGCCCATATCATTCAGAGTATAATTTTGTCTCTTTTCATCAAACCTTCAGCCTCAAACAATGACAAACTCATCCACAGTAATTTCTACAGTGCTGATTCTAGCCGAAATGGAGTACTTCACTATCATCCTGAAACTTATCCAGAGGTAAGACTTTCCTTCCTGTACTTGCTTTTGCACTTTGTCTTAACAGTAGTCTCTGTTTTTTCTCATTTTGAGCAGAGATATAGTTGCCTTTGCCTTTGCCTTTTCCTTTTGCAAAAATGCCACAAATATCTATGTACAATACTCCACTATTCCTCTCCCATAGCTTATTTGATTAATAGACGGTGCATCTTTAGAAGCTAAGCTTGATAAGAGAACCTACGTAGGCTAGGCTCGAATACAAGTTATCAAAAGAGTGACTTGTTGCAGCAATCCACAGGCCAAAATTGCTAAATTCAGCTTCAATTTATTTATTTGAACATATGTCTTTCTATGGATAACTGGATATCTTAGACAAGAGGTGCATATGGCTTAATTTGCTTACAGGCTATGTTATAACTCCTTAATACATTTGGAATGGAATTTTAGACTGAATCAATGAGAAACAAAAGTTCTAGATCTTTATTCATTCACTTGCTTAAAGTTGCAAAATTGAGGATAAAGTAGTTTCCTTACACTTTAAGATGAGTGGATGTTGCATACCTTAAATACCCCTTAAGTAGTTACAAGGCCCATAAAAAGTTATCATACACATCATTACAATGTTTGGAAGGTTTTCATTCACAAAAGAAAAAGAAGTCTGGAGTGATGCTTGTTGAGATCACAAACAATTCTTCTGAAAACTAAAATATTGCATCAGAAAGAGGAGCTCAATTGCCAAATTACGGATACAGAAACTGGCATTCGAATTCAGCAAGTTAATAGGCATAGTTCATGCATGCAAGTGGATGAAAGTAGCCTTCTTATAAATAAATGCAAGTACAACCTACATATTCCAATGCACAAGCATCTACAGACTACTTGAGTACAGATTTACAATATCTTTTCTAAGTAGCAGCCCAAAGTAAATGCAAAATAGCAAATAAATAATAATCATGCTGCCCCTTCGAAAGACTGAAAATACGAACTTCAATGTGGAACCATAATCGCTTTATTATATGACTCTTCAATTACATATGAAAGAAGCACCATCACGGCTCTCATCTTCCTCTTTGATGTCATCATCATCCTCTGCATCTTGACCAGCACCTCGGATCACCTCATCATCAAGTCCTATGAAAAGAAAGCCTTTCAACTTCAATTTCATGTAAACAAAAACAAAAAAAAGGGTAACATGTATCTCAATAATGAAAGATACCTGCAATAAAGGCTTCAACTTCAACATCATCAGAATTTTCTGAAAGCACTCCACTAGCTAATGGTGGATTTAATACCATCCAATTGGGATCTTCATCAGCCCCAGAAAGCAGTTCACTCTTCTCCACAATCCAATCATCAACAATGTCAATGTTGTCAATAGAAATAGGATCAAATGGTTTACTCTTCAAAAGTTGCCTGTGTAGTTAAAAACCATGATTTCCCCCATGAATTTAGCAATGACAAATGTAAGTGATATCTATCATATTAGGTAAAACACACATACAGTCGTTATTTCTAGATCAATTTCTTACCTTTGCTGCAAACGCAAGTTATAACGGACAAAAATGAGGTCACAGAGTCGCTGATGCTCCAAATAGTTCATTCGTTGGTTATGAATTTGTTCAAAAGGAATGTGAATCCGCTCACATCCCCTTGCACTGCAAGTTTGACTGAGAATGCGTACAGCCAAACGCATCAGATTTGGGCAACCTCCTCCATATGTGGACCACCACTCAGCTGCAACAAGAATCAACATATTATCCCACAAAAGATGCATTTATAAATACCATAAGGATAGCAAAAGCTATAATAATAGCCAATAACCACCACCACGACAAAAAATGGTCCCCAAGTCTTTCTTACCAGGAAGTAAAGTTTGTCTTGCTCTGACAGCCATCTTCCTTCCCAAGTCCCCTGCTGCACTTTTATACAAGCTGAGCTCCTTTTGGATTTTGTCTTGGACTTTTGTCTCAGGCACTAATCTTTCTATACAATCGAGCATGCCTGATGATACCTCATTGGAAACTTCTCCCTGGATGCTGTAGAAGAACTGAGGGTTGAGGAAGAAACCTGCTGCATGAAGAGGGCGAGGCAGTTGCCTATCCCACCTCCAATCAATGATATCCCAGTAAGTCATGTAGTCTCTCTTCTTCACCAATTCCTTCTTAATTGCTTGTTTAACTTGATGCATGGCCACATAAATATAGCCCATTGCAGGCCTCTTGTTGCTATCGACCAACTTAAGAACTCGCACTATAGGCTCTGTTATGCGAACAATTGCAGCACAAGAAGACCAAAATTCTAAACTACCAATAAGATTAGTCATAGCAATGCCTCCAGGCTTTTTTGAATATGGGCATTCCATCCACTCCTCTGAACCGACCATTGCTGTTAACTCCTCTTTCAGACTAGTCATGCTCTTCAATGTGATGAAATTCATAGCAGCACGGGTGTCACCAGGGATTATCAAATCTTTACCATTTGTATACTTCCTCATCAGATTCAAAACAATCGCATGATTGTAGATAAACCCTGTAATGGTCTTTGCATTCTCAATGACCCCACTTATTGCCTCCAACTTCCCAATATCCTCGAGCATTGCATCTATGCACTGTGAAGCACATGGTGTCCAAAACAATGTAGGAAAGGTTTCGGTCAACCTTTTCCCTGCAATAGCATGGCTTTCAGCGTTGTTGGTAATCACTTGTACTACATTTGCTGCACCAACTTCTTCCACCACATGCTTAAGCAACTCATAGAGCGTATCAGCAGAGGTAACAATATGTGATGCATCAACCGACTTCAGAAACATTGTTCCTTCAGGACAATACACCAAAAAATTGATCAGGGTTTTACCGGTCTCAGTGGTCCATTCATCGGCCAATATAGAACAACCAGTCCGACCCCACATCCCCTTTAAACGCAGCAACTTGTTATTCACTTCTTCAATCGATCTCTTTAGAATCCAACCACGAAAATCATGATAGGAGAACATTTCAAGCCCCGGCCCAGCTGATGCAATCGCATCTAACATCGGTTGGAAATACACTGAATTCACTGCATCCAAAGGCACCCCAGCCTCGTAGAGAAACCGCCCAATTGCCATATAAACCTGATCCTTATCCATAGTCGCTCCCGAACCGGACTTGATGGGCACGCCGACCTCCAATGCAGTGACAAGAGGTGGGAGAGGGGCAGGAGGGGGAGGAGAAGTATATCTGGCTCTCTTCTTCCTCCCTCTCTCTTTGGGCATACCCTCCTCTCTCACCTCCACCTGAATGGGAGCAATATCACCGAGAATTTCAGGTACCGGGATCATTTGCAGCGCGGCATCCACTTGGCCCCCTTCCGCGTGATTGTTACCCGAGTTAACCTTCTTCACCTCCTCAGCAAGCTTAAGCTTCTTCTTCTTTCTCACCGCCGCGCCATCCAAGCTCTGCTGCATGGCGACCTGGACCTCCGGCGGGACTTTCGGGCAGCACGAAGCATTGACCTTGTGCCGGGCAAGATGTTCTTTGATTCGGTGGATCCCACCGCCGAGAAACAGTTTCATGCAGTACATGCATTTCAGCTTCGTCCGGCCACCGGACCGGATCATCAAGCAGTGCTTCCAGGCCGGATCATGCTTTTGGGTGCCAATTGGGAGTATAATTTCCGAGGCAGATGCCATTCAACTGTTTGGCAACCGAAATAACTGTCATCCCACTGCACTTTTGGAGTTGGACAAACTAATTGAAACCAAGAAAGAAGAGGTAGCAGGGATGAGGACCACAGTTGGGCCCGCATGGTGGGAGGACTGGGTCCCACTTGATAGACGGACGCGTGTCAGGAAGGTGGGCGCCCACTCGGTGAATTTTGTACAGAGAGCCTACTATCTGATCTACTTAACGGATTTACGAAAGGCAGCCAAAGGCTTCAGGGAAGAGAACCTCCTCTGATTTGGTGGTTTTGGTCAGGTTTACAAAGGTGTGCTGCCCACTTCGGCAACCGAAGTTGCGGTGAAGAAGATATCTCATGAATCAAGGCAAGGGATGAGGGAATTTGTCGCAGAGATTGTAAGCATGGGCCGGCTGAGGCACCGCAACTTGGTGCAGCTCCTTGGTTATTGTCGGCGTGAAGGGGAACTCCTATTGGTATATGAATACATGCCCAATGGCAGTCTCGATAAGTTCCTCTTCCATGGAGAGCAGCCAGCATTGACCTGGAGTCAGAGGTTTCAAATTATCAAAGATGTGTCCTCCGGGCTCCACTATCTGCATGAAGGGTGGGAGCAGGTGGTGATCCACAGAGACATCAAGGCCAGTAATGTCCTACTTGATAGAGAATTTAATGGGAAGTTGGGAGACTTCGGACTAGCAAGATTATACAGTCGTGGGGCTAATCCTCAGACCACCCATATTGTCGGGACACTCGGTTATCTTGCCCCAGAGATCAGTATGACTGGAAAGGCGACAACAAGCTCTGATGTGTATGCCTTCGGTGCTTTCCTATTGGAGGTTGCTTGTGGGAGGAGGCCTATAGAGTCCGATCCATCGATCGAGGTGCCAGGCCTGGTGGAGTGGGTCCTAGGATGCTGGAAGATGGGGACGACTCTGGAGGCCAGGGATCCAAAATTGGGAAATGATTATGTGGTGAAGGAGATGGAGTTGATACTGAAGCTTGGCTTGCTCTGCTCACACCCCGTCCTACGGCTAGACCAAGCATGAGACAAGTTGTGCAGTCCTTGGAAGGTGATGCTCCCCTGCCTCCTTTCCCGGTAGATGCTCTGATCCCTGGCACTTCAACTCAGATATATGATGAATGCTTCGACGATTTTGTCATTTCATATCCATCTATACATGATCACACAAGCACAACATATTCATCACCATTTGTTAGTGGTGGTCGTCAATCGTACAGTAGATCTTGCTGTGTAACAGTGTAACCATCTTTCTAAATGCTAGAATGTTTAGGCTTGCTGTTCGCGAAGCATAGAGCGTAGCGATCCATCCATTGGGTCTATGTTCAGGAATTGAGACAATAAGGACATGCCATACAGGTTGTGTGTTGTACTCATTTCCTAATTTGTATCTCATGCACATACAACTGCACTTCTTTAAATTTACCTACCAAAACTGGATCCTGGGAATATGCAACGTCCCAGTAGCACAATAATGGCATCATATAGGTGAGCTCATCAATATGAGAGTTTTAACATTCCTCAAGAGTTCATTGAGACATATGAACGCGGTTGACGATTTGTTTAAAGGAAAGTGGAATTCAAATTGACCAAACAACTAACAAGAAAAGAACACAAGTAAAGAGAGAAGAATGCTTCCCAATACTGATCTTTCCCTGCAGGCATGTATGCCTAGCCCAATGAGGCCTATGATCCTGGTTTTGGCAATCCCGCATGCCTCCTAACTTCTCACCCTTTGAACATCTATATACAAATACTGATGAATCATTAATCATTACCCTCATTGTTCACTTGAAGATGTCATTATTAGTATAAGCAAGATTATTACTAGTTTCAAGTGCGGTGTTGTATCTAAAATATTATTTGAAAATATAAATGTACAAAATTGTCCTGAGTCATCAAGAAAACCTCCTTTAAATTGCAAAGTTGTGCAAACAAATCATAAAGGTACACCAACATGCAAGCTTATTCGGAAAGGATCATGATCAAGTTACATCTTATGTAACTCTAACCTTTTTGAACTAAACAATAGAAGTTCCTCATTGATAGGCTGTTGAATATGATCTACTATCTTTAAACTGGATATTTTATAATATGTCGACCTTTCAAACTACTATTAAATCTATGGATGAGCAAGAAACAACTTAGTGAATTGAAACATCCTAGTAGCCAAATGAAACAAAAGTAAAAGTGATTCTCACGGTAGCAATGAGAAGAAATAGAAGGAACTATTTATATATCAGGAATCATATGATTTGGAATCTCTAGTCTATATATTAAGTGAAAAGAATTAGGTACAAGTAATACTTAATGTAACTCCAATCTTTTTGAAAGGATCATGATCAAGTTACATCTTATGTAACTCTAACCATTTTTGAACTAGACAGTAGAGGTTCTATATTGATAAATTGTTGGATATGATCTACTATCTTTAAATTAGAGATTTTATAATATATCAACCTTTCAAACTGATTATACATAAATAAGAGACAACTTGATGAATTGAAACATCTTAGTAGCCAGAGGAAAGAAAAGTAAAATTGATTCCTATAGTGGCAATGAGAAAAATAAGAAAGAACTGGTTATACATCAAGAATTATATGATTTGAAGATCTCTAGCCTATATATTGAGTGAAAATAATTTAATTCAAGTAATATCTCGTGTAACTCTAATCTTTTTTAATTAGGCAATGAAAATTTTATATTGATTATTTGAGCCATTGGATAAAATCTACTACTTCTAAATAGAAGATTCCATAATAGATCAACCTTTCTAGTTGCCGCTGAATCCACAAGTAGGTAAGGGTTAACTTGGTAAATTGAAATATCTTAGCAGTTAGATGAAAAGAAAATAAAAGCAATTATCATAGTAGTAGCAAGTTAAACAGGAAGCTACTTATATATCTGAAATCACGTGCTTTGGAGATCTTTAGCTTGCATATGTCATGATCAAAAAGCATATAAGCTATCTAATTTTTGATCTCTTAGTACATAAATTAGGAATCTCTAAATCACAATTGTTAGGTATAAGTATTATATATAAAGGTAATAGATTGCATTCAATAACTTGGATTATCAATATGAGATTTTCATCAATCCAATGCAAAGCCAATTGAAAGGATAAGATCAATATGACTTCTGTGCCGATCAAAGAAAACCACGTTGACATCGGGACAAAACCATTTCATCTTTAGGTTGCATTTAGTGCATCACCAGGCAATTTTGGAAGATAATATGGATTACCTTCCAGATAGATTGCCATCATTAAATTAACAGTAATATTAATTATTATTTTTGGTATGTACAGATAATGTTGCAGTAATAATATTAAGATCTTGATTGACATGTTTAGTATGACAATCAAATTACTAATAATGTAAAATTAAATTTTCAAAATACCTTCAATAATTTTGCCTTAATGCTCTTCTTTCTTCATAGCGGCGTGGAGAAGCAGCGAACCGAAAGGTGTGGAGAACTACAAGCACGAGGGATGGGGCGGACGTGCATGGAGGAGCCCTGAGGATGGTGAGGACGAGTGCAGAGGAGCCGCAAGGGGTGGTGGGGGATGAGGGTAGAGGAGCCGTGGGCAAGTGAGGGGGCAGAGGAGCACAGGCAAGTGAGGGGGCGGAGGAGGGAGATAGAGGAGCCATGGGCGGGAGACAAGCATGGAGGCATCAGGGGAGGAAGGAGTGTTGGACGATAGATTTTATGTGATTTTTCTGAAAAATAATTTTATCTAAAATTTTTATTGCAGCATTTGCAAAGAAATAATAATCTGGATAGCCATCTCTTCTCAAGACTATCTAAATTGCCTTATAGAAGATAATATAGATTGTCAAAATAATTTAGATTATCATCTAAAATGTATATCAAATCCAGCAATCCAATGAATAGATTGCTGGATATCAAACGCAACTTTAGTCCTTTCTAGCCGTGATGACCCAGCATGAAAAGAACGCCATGACACAATTTCTTGTAGTTGACAGAGAACGGAAACTTTCATGCTCAATTGCCGCGTTTTTGCTACCCACTGTTCTAAACCAAATCAACACACAAAAAGCGGCACAACGAGGCATAGCACACAGACACGTGATGTTTTGAAAAAATGCATTTTAATCCGAGACAACAAAAATCGACCATACATAAAAGACAGAAAAAGGTGCAGAATTAAAAAGAAACACACAGGCGACACCAATTAAGACAGAACTAGCGATTTGTGAATAAATACAAGATTCTAGGTCCTGAATTGGAGGTTAATTTTCAAGAAATAACGCCGTATCTAGTAACAAATGAAGAAAAGAAGGGGGAAAATTAAAAAAAAAAAAAGGAAGAAAGAAGAGAAAATATTATTATTATTGTAACAAATGATTGACATGATATGGCGCATAAGGATTCAACCGGTTCATAATTTATATGGCGGCCCAATATACTCTGAAATCCCCCAAGACATTCTAGTAAGGCTTCCTCAGACAAATTCTGAGGCCAAGCCAAGCATATCAGAGGCGACGCGCAGTTCTACCATATGGCAGGTTATTACAGTACATCTCTAAGGGTGTTATGTCAGGTGAACAATTTTTTCTTTCTTCATTTTCATAAAAAAACTCTGTCTGTTATAAATATTGAATTTTTTGTTCGTCATCTCGTAGATGATGGAGGCGGTTAGCGGCAACCACCTTGGACCGGGATAAAGAGGCTTCTAGATCGAACGTATTGCTGATACTTGGAAACAAGGAAATATTAGGATTTGGAATGCGGGATCTGGGAGCAACGAGGGCCTTTCAACTTTTTATAGCGTTTGAGAGAGCCGGTGGACGTCCAATTCTGGTTCTAAGTCATCGGTACCAAGGGCCTGACTTAACGGATCCGCCGGAAAGAGATATTCTTTGTGCACAGCGCACGATATAGAAAATCCAACGTGGTGCGCATCGTTTTATCTCATGGAACCATATAGCCATCATTTTTTCATATGCATTTACATACTATTTTTTTATTTAAAATTTAAATGATTAAAATATATTTTTTTTAAATTACAATATTTCTTTACAAAAATTATGATATCTCTACAGAAAATGCTAAACTGAACTTGTCTACTGGGATGTCATAATCTTTATGAAAGGATGTCATAAATATCCCTTCACAAAATTATGACATCCCTTCATATAAATTATGACATCCTTTCACAAAAATTATAACACCCCTGCAATAAATACTAAATTGAACTTTTTTACAGAGGTATCATAATTTTTGTGAAAGGATGTCATAATTTTTTAGGAGTATTATAATTTTTAAAAAAGATATTTTCATCATTCAAAATTTCAAACAAAAAAGTAGAACTGTGGATATTAAATGCATGTTAGAAAGTGGTGGCTACATGATCCAATAAAGCGAAGCGATGCGCTCCACATCAAATTTTCTACATCGCAAGCGACGCAAAAAAAAATTTCTTATCATGCCCCCGAACTGAGATTATGAGTCGAAGGTCATAGCAACCGCTGTATGCTCATAAGAAACTCTTCCTATAAGCATGCAAGGCATCTCATCATGATATCATAAACAAACGGTTAAATAAATTTTAATATTTAATGATCAAATCTTAGTTCAAATAACAAATCAAAACTCAGTGTCAAAAGAAAAATAAATGTTTGACAAAGTCAACATTAAAATAAGATTTTGCATCAATTCTGAAGAAATTCTAAATCAAATAAAGTAAACTAACTCCATCTCTAATCGCACTTCCAATAGAAATCTTGCATCACGCTAATTTTTTGAATCTGTAAAATAAAATAGAAAACTCACCATATGCTAAATAGTCCAATAAACAATGTATACCTTTAACTGAATCAATCAGGCAATAATGTTACACATATCAATTTACTGATAATAACATAACAAATATATGAGTTCAAGAATTTATATTTTAATTCATCGCACTATCAAATATTCATATATAAATTTTTAATTCATCACAATTTTAAATTATATTTGTCATCTTAAATTCATCAAATTTCTTAAGTTCTTCTTATCAACCATGAACTATGACCATATTTTTTCTGTGGCAGGATCATGACACCGCATTTTTTCTTGCGGTAAACTGCGAATCATCTGGCAGTAAAGTTCTTCAAAATTGCTGGTCTCGCTGGCGACATGTCGTTGGTCTCGCTGGCGATATAAACCCTCAGAATAAATCAATTGCTAACGTATTAACCCTTATTGGTAGGATCCTTTACATAGTCAGGTTGTCAATTCATATCATTTTTAAGTCAAAATTTTTCATAAATTATCTCTTATTCTAGTTCGATAAGAAAATATATAAGCATGCGGTATCAAAATCAATCAATATAATGCATAATAAATTCAATATGTTCAATCATGCTTCATCATAACATATCAAAATAAGGTATTTTTTATAACAAAATATCATTCATCTAATTCATGCATCATTTCATAAATCATATCAGAAAAATATATTATAATTTACTGATAAATCTAGAAAAAGTAAAACATTACTTACCTCGTACGCATTCTTACAAATCCACATAATTTTAAAAATATCTTTCCAAAATCTTCAGTTCATAGATCATATCACAGTATCCAATTATCAAGTATCCACAACTCCTATACAAGATCAAGTCCAATAATCAGAAAGAATACAAATACCATATTCAACGGTTTAAATTGGTTCGGTCATCTAATTTCTTTTTAATTTCTTTCGATTAAGATCCAATTAGGATATAAATGATTCAGAGAATGGCTATTTAGGTCAAATCAGATTCGAAGTGATTGGACTGAAAATCTTTCATTAAGTTCATAAATCAAGTGGAGAGAGAAAAATTAGAGGAGAGAGAATTCATAAGGTATAATTTCAATTGATCAGGTGACATAGTCCAACATCTCGATTGGTCTGAACAAGATGATTTTCATCAAATCATGATTCAGTTACTCCACAAATAACTCAACAAAATGATGGATGATAAAATTTAATAATATCTAGTTTGATCAAGATGGGTGTCAACATGCCAATCAGCGACTATGGATTAGAATCCCTTCGTTAAAATCACTCAAACTCATCAAAATAAATTTTTTTTTTGATAAATTTTAAAAAGATAAACTTCTAGAGAGATACAATTTTAGAAAGAAAAATTTATGAAAAGAGACAAATAATCTAGAGAGAGAAAATTTTAGAGAGAAAAAATGGAGAGAGAAATTAGAGAGAGAAAGAGAGGAAAGAGAGACGATGGGAGAGAGTCTATTTTTTTTCCTTCTTTTTATTTCTTTTCTTTTCCTTTTTCTCTTTCTTCCTTCTTCTTCCTTTGTTTAAATAGAACAGAGGACCGTGGTCTCCCTTTTTGTTCTTTAGACTGGAAGCCCCATGTGGCATGGGGGTGGCCAGTGGCTGTTGGAGCTATGATTGCGCAGCCCAAAAAATCCAAACCGACGATCGATGATGACCATCGATGCCGAAAAATCAAAAAGAAACAGGAGCGAAAACAACCCGAAATAGGGGATGATTTTTTTCAAAAGAAATCCAGCGATTGCCAACTGAAAATTGGGGTTTAAAGGCCAAGGAAGATGGTAAAATAAATTAACTTCTAGATTAGAAGATCTTACCTCTTTATCCGACGGTATTTGGCCCAGATTTCTGAAGAATTTGAGAGCAAAGACATGAGAAAAATCGAGAGAAAGAGGAAGTGGAAGAGAAATTTTTCGATGATTAACGACTGAGGAAGGGAGGGGACTTCCCTTTTATAGAGAACACTCAAGTTTTTGGTTCGGATTCGGCCTCCTCGTTGGGGTTGGAAGAAGACTCCTGTTAAAGAAGACTCTCAATAGGAGTCTTTTTTCTCCCATTAAATTTTTTATTTTTTCTTTTATTTTTTTTGTGCTTTTAGATTGGACTTGGGCTTGGGTCATAACATTCTTCTCTCCTAAAAAAAATTTCGTCCTCAAAATTTTTTTTGCTTAGATTTTCAAAAATTCTTAAATTTTATGGTTAAAATCTCACCCACAAATATTTAAATATTCTAATTCTCAATGCAAATTCATTCTTAAATCATTTCATAAGAAAAAAATCAATACGTCAAATGTTGATCTAAATCAGAACCATTCATTTCTTATCATCAAAATTAATATCTCAATTCTAAATAAGAATATCAAAGGTCTCACCAAAATAATTATCCACTATTGACTCAATCAATCTATCAAAAGATTATTAACAAACTTTACTATATTCTCTGTAGATGAATATTCAAGGATAAAAATCTAAGATCAAAATTTAAAATCGATAAACAATCTCAAATTTTTTCTAATAGATAGAGAAGTATAAAATTTAATTCTAAGATAAAAAAAATCTATCTATAAATATTTTAAATTAAAAATCAAAAATCAAGAGTCCACTCATTCTAGAATTAGAATGCTAAATATTTTTTTAGCATAGTAGATGGAAGCACTACTTTTGAAAATTATATTAAGGATATCCAAAATAATCTAAAATTTCAAAAACATCATTCTTTCTAATATCAATAAATTTTTTGTATCAAATCATATTATCTATTATAATTTTTTTAACTCAAAGAATCAATATTTCTGATTTACTCAAAATAATTCAGATCACTATGCTTCCACTGCACACTCTATTCTAACAATCAAAATTTTTTAGGTTCACAAAAAAAAATTTTGATCAAATTATTTTTTTATCTTATCAATAGAAAAGATTTAAAATTTTAAATTTCAATTGAAGTCAAAGATTAATTTTCGATTCTCATTCATGCTTTTGCTGGTGTGCAATAATCTTAATTAACTCTTGAGTCCAATATCACCTTCAAAACCATCATATAGGTCTACTATAATCCAATATGAATTAAATCTTAATTCTTGTATCAATTCAATTAGATAACTTTAAATCAAAATCCCATAAGTGAAATCAATAAAAAAATTCTTCGATGCTCCACTAAGTTAGGACATATGAGAACATATAAGAATTTCAAATCATTATTTTTTCTAGAATTTCTATCATGAAGATCCTTAATATCTATCTTCTTTCATAACAATCATACAAGCCTAAAAGAAAATCAAATCTCCATTTAATAGTAGATTCAATCAAGGACCTCATTAACAAAAACAAAGGAACTCCATATCAATTTCTAATTTCATAATTTTAAATTATAAATTCACATAGATCCCATAATCTCAAATAAATATAAATCAGATCTTTTATCTTAATCTAAAGATAGCAGTCTTTTATTAATAACTTCAACAATAATATCAAAAGCTCTCTTGATCAACTTAGATACAAAATCTTTAAATTGAAATTTTATACACATCATATAGTCTCCAAGAGACACAAATAAGATCTATTATTTAGATCCAAAGATTGAAAATTAAAAATTTCACCAAAATAAATATTCAACAATTCCATCATCAATTTCCTCAATAAGGAATAAACTTCTTTGTAATATCTCCAACTATAATTTTCTTCTACATGCAAACTTCATACATAATCCACATTTTAGTATAAACCTCAAAGATTATTCCAATCAATTATCATAAAAGATCTTCTTAGTCTAACTAGAAATATATATGTATATATATAATCAAATTTTTATCTTTCCACTATATAATTACTTTTAAAATTAAAAGCAATATGATAGTATTCTTTCATATCAAATTTGAGTTTGCAATTTACTTTAGCAACTAATGATCAAATTAATAATCACAGTGCACAATAAAAATTTCATAACCAATCTTTTTACAATTCCTTTAGATCAAAATCTAATTAATCATAACATAATCTATAGATAGTCCATTATATATCAAACCCTCTGAATCATTATTTCTAAGCAATCTTTTCATTCATAATCACAGAATTATCAATCTACATCCCGATGTCTCTAGTATCTAGCCACCTACACTCATCCTACATCTGATTCTACGTGTCATAATTTATCAACTTATGCTCTGATACCACTTTAATTGTCATACCTCTGATCCGAGATTGTGAGTCGAAGGTCACGGCAACCACTGTATACTCATAAAAATTTTTTTTCATAAGCATGCAAGACATCTCATCATGATATCATAAACAAACAGCTAAATAAATTTTAATATTTTAATGATCAAATCTTAGTTTAAATAATAAATCAAAACTCAGTATTAAAAAAATAAATATTTAACAAAGTAAATATTAAAATAAGATTTTGCATCAATTTTGAAGAAATCTTAAATTAAATAAAGTAACCTAACTTCGACTCTAATCGCATCCCAATAGAAATCCTGCATCACTTTAATTTTCTGAATCTGTAAAAAAAATAAAAAAACTCATTATGAGCTAAATAGCCTAGTAAATAATGTATATCTTTAACTAAATAAATTAGACAATAATGTTATACATATCAGTTTACTGATAATAACATAATAAATATATGAGTTCAAGAATTTATATTTTAATTCATCGCACTGTCAAATATTCATATATAAATTTTTAATTCATCATAATTTTAAATTATGTTTGTCATCTCAAATTCATCAAATTTCTTAAGTTCTTATCAACTATGAACTATAACCATATTTTTCTTGTGGCAAGATCATGACACCGCGTATTTTCTTACAGTAAGCTGCGAATCATCTGACAGCAAAGTCCTTCAGAACTACTGATCTCGCTGGCGGTTTGACACTGATCTCACTGACGATATATTGTTGATCTCGCTGGTGACATAAACCCTCAAGATAAATCAATTGCCAATGTATTAACCCCCATTGACGGGATCTTTTACATAGTCAGGTTGTCAATTCATATCATTCTTAAGTTAAAATTTTTCATAAATCATATCTCTTATTCTAGTTCGATAAGAAAATATATAATCATGCGGTATCGAAATCAATCAATATAATGCATAATGAAATCAATATGTTCAATCATGCTTCATCATAATATATCAAAATAAGATATTTTTCATAACAAAATATCATTCATCCAATTCATGCATCATTTCACAAATCATATCAGAAAAATATATTATAATTTGTTGATAAATATAAAAAAAATGAAGCATTACTTATCTCGTATGTATTTCTATAAATTTATATAATTTTAAAAATATCTTTTCAAAATCTTTAGTTTATAGATCATATCACAGTATCTGATTATCAGGTATCCACAATCCCTATACAAGATCAAGTTCAATAATCATAAAGAATATGAATACCATATTCAATGGTTTAGATTGGTTCGATCATCTAATTTCTTTCGATTAAGATCCAATTAGGATATAAATAGTTTAGAGAATGACTATTTAGGTCAAATCAGATTTGAAGTGATAGGATTAAAAATCTTTCATTGAGTTTATAAATCAAGTGGAGAGAAAAAAATTAGAGGAGAGAGAATTCATAAAGTACAATTTGAATTGATCAGGTGACATAGTCCAACATCTCGATTGATCCAAACAAGATGATTTTTATCAAATCATAATTCAATTACTTCACAGATAACTTAACAAAATAATGGACGATAAAATCTAATAATATCTAGTTTGATCAAAATGAGTTTCAACATACCAATCAGCGACCATGGATTAGAATCTCTTCGTTAAAATCACTCAAACTCATCAAAATAAAATTTTTTTTGATAAATTTTAAAAAAATAAACTTTTAGAAAGATATAATTCTAGAGAGAGAAATTTATGAAAAGAGATAAATAATCTAGAGAGAGAAATTTTTAGAGAGAGAAAGTAGAGAGAGAAATTAGAGAGAGAAAGAGAGGAAAGAGAGAGGACAGGAGAGAGTCCATTTTTTTTATTTTTTACTTTCTTTCTCTTTTTTTTTCTTTTTTTTTCTTTTCTTTTCTTTTTTCTCTTTCTTCCTTCTTCTTCTTCCTTCGTTTTAACATAACAGGAGACCGTGGTCCCCCTTTTTGTTCTTTGGACAGGAAGCCCCGTCCGGCATGGGGGTGGCCAGCGACTGTCAGAGCTATGACTACACAGCCCAAGAAATCCAGACCAACGATCGAGGTGACCATCGATGCTAGAAAATCAAAAAGAAAGGGGCAGAAACAACCCAAAATAGGGGACGATTTTTCTCAAAAGAAATCCGGCGATTGCCAGCCGAAAATTAGGATTTAAAGGCCGAAGAAGATGATAAAATAAATTAACTTCTAGATTAGAGGATCTTACCTCTTTATCCAGCAGTATTTGGCCCAGATTTCTGAAGAATCTGAGAGCAAAGACATGAGGAAAATCGGGAGAAAGAGGAAGTGGAAGAGGAATTTTTTGGTCATTGATAACTGAGGAAGGGAGGGGACTTCCGTTTTATAGAGAACACTCAAATTTTTGGCTCGAATTCGGTCTCCTCATTGGGGTTGGAAGAAGACTCTCAACAAGAGTCTTCTTCCTCCCATTAAATCTTCTTTTTTCTTTTATTTTTTTTTTGTGCTTTTAGATTGGGCTTGGGTCATAACATTTCTCCTACCGGAAAATAACACATTTGGGCTCTAAAGCACCTCCAGCCCAGTCCACATAACTCAAAAGGTTACATCATGTCACACTCGAATATATTGGATGACTAATGATAAGAAAATGACACACCATGTTATCATCAGCTAGTCATTGTTTAATTTTCTTTCTCATAAGTTTGTGGGGCGCAAAAGAGACAAGAAGGAAGAAAAGTCATACGATTATAGGTAGCACAAAAACTGTCTACATGCATAATTAGGTACACTTCATAGAAAAAGCAATAGATGAATAGCTCTGCTGCCTTTGAAGAGGTCTTTTTTAATATTAAAAAAAAATCTTTGATAGAAGAGATTTGTGAGTAATTGTCTACACAATAGGACAACCCTCCCTCAAATACTCTTAACCCCAAAACTTTGATCAAGATATGGTATTGTTGGACTGTATCCTATCTGCCAGATGACATATCCAATGTACGAAAACATGGTGAGCACATGGCATCATGACCTGGCAACTCAGATCATATGGTCCAAACGACGTCACATAACACCACAAAAGCTTCACAGACCTCGGCCCTTACCCGACCACTTAAAGAAAGTCGATAGCTCGGCAAGATCTGCACCATCAGGGAACCACCGATCTCACTCGATCTCTATTCCAGACCTCTGAGAGCCATATCGAGACTCTGGAAGGCCTCCGATGCACTAGACGTTCCGATCTAATGGCCAATAGCATTGGCAACTTTTTTCTACTCGTGGAAAGTTGGTCCTATCAGGATCAGCTGACACCCATGACTCTGATTCTGATGGCCATCTCTCTAGTGGGTAGCGACCAATCACCTGACAAGCCCTCCCTTCGTAAAAGAGAGGCCAAGCCGACACCACAAGGGGATTTTCTCTCTCTCGATCTCTCTCTCACTATCCTCTTTTTTCACTGTTCTCTTCTTTTCGAGATTTTGTTGACTTAAACATCGGAGAGTCTTCCACCGAAGAATCCCTCCATCGTCTTCTCCAACACGTGAGGGCTTCTTTGGTATGTCTCGAAGGCCTTGGTCAGCACTCAAATGCTCCAATGCGGCATAGAGGCTTTGAGCTATCTTGCCACGATGGTCAACCTCAAGGAGGAGCGGCAACAGGTATTATATCATAGACCTATTTTACCATAATTACTAGTAGAGAAATTCTCAGTGCATCGTCTGCAATATAGAAAATCTGATGTGGAGCACACCGCTTCATTCTATTGGACCATATGGTCTTTACTTTTTAACGTGCATTTAATGTCCATTTAATGCTCGTAGTTCTATTTTTTCGTTTAAAATTTTTAATGATGAAAATATCCATCTGTTTTAACAAAATTATGACATCCAAGATAAAAATTATGATATTGTGGAT
Organism: Elaeis guineensis; assembly: GCF_000442705.2. Classification (NCBI taxonomy): domain Eukaryota; kingdom Viridiplantae; phylum Streptophyta; class Magnoliopsida; order Arecales; family Arecaceae; genus Elaeis; species Elaeis guineensis. Next base: position 130,564,236 of record NC_025997.2, on the reverse strand, counting down.
CAAAATTATGACATCCTATGATAGGATGTCATAATTTTGATGCAGAATATCATAATTTTTGCACACATGACGTCATAATTATAACCCATAATATCATAATTTTTGTCTTGGATATCAAAATTTTGTCACAACAAAGGGATTTTTTGTCCAGTAAAATTATCGCTTTTCTAAAATTTTGAATGATAAAAATGTCCCTTTATTTTGATAAAATTATGACATTCAAGAAAAAAATTATGACATTCTGGATCAAAATTATGACATCCTGAGCAAAAATCATTGCTTTTTTGAAATTTTGAATGACGAAAATGCCCCTCTGTTTTGATAAAATTATGACATCCAAGACAAAAATTATGATATTCTATATCAAAATTATGACATCCTATCACAGAATGTTATAATTTTGATCCTCAATGTCATAATTTTTACTTTAGATATCATAATTTTGTCAAAATAGAAGAATATTTTTGTCATTCAAAATTTCAAACGAAAAAGTAAAATTATGGGTATCAAATACGCATTAAAAAACAGTATCCAATAGAACAAAGCAGTGCGCTCCATGTCAAATTTTCTACACCGCAAGTAGTGCACAAAGAATTTCTCATTACTAGTAAGGTTTTGTTTTCCTTTTGTGATTTATAAGTAGGCTGTTGCAAGTTGAATGCTTTCCCGGTTCTTAATGAAAACTTACTCTTTGAGCCCGATGGTGCCAATTAAACATCGCCATATAACTCATTGCCAGGCACCTTTGGTTCTCTTACTCAAGCCAGCTTTCTCTTCACCTCAATCCACCATAGATCTTGGAGATCCATTTTAATTCCCATCCCCTCAAGTAAAATAACTGATTTATATATACAGAACCATCCAACGAAGCATTTTACGTAATTACATATGTACATTCCAAATGCTAGTTGGAACGCAGAATTGCATGCCATGTGATATGTATAAAATGATATATTATACGGAATAGATCGTCCGAACTTACTCAAAATTCAGAACAAACATCAAATACAAAAAAAATATTTACAAAAAATTGTAAGAAAAAAATAATTATAGAAAAAAATAAATTTATTTCATAAAAAAATAAAAAATCAAAACAATAAATTCAGCTCCTCTTGTAAAGATGTCCAACAAAAGAGGCTCCATATATAAAACTAATCTCTCCTTTTTTTTCACTTCTTACACACTACGAAGAAAATGCCAAAGATCCGAACATTACATAGATAGGATGTTTGACTCATATCTGAACTTAAAAAATTAAAATTTGTTAAAATACAAATTCTAAAAGTTTATAAAGGAAAATAATTGAGTAGAGTTTTAAAATTATTAAAATTATTAGTTAATTAAAAATAAAATTTTAATTGAATTAGAAATCTTAACAATACGTTGTTTTCCTGTCGGAAAGCCGGATGTGCTCTCGCTTGCGGCACATGACATGCAGCCTAGTTTGCTTTGCTCTTCCGAAGTCCATAAAACAAGATAACTATCTAATAGGAATTATTTTCTTCTGATATATCAAAATCGTTTTCACCATAAAAATAAATAAATTGAAATAATGTCTTAAGTCAATGAAGTGTGGGAACTTATCATATTTTGGAGGTAGAATCATGCCTATCATAATTTTTTTTTGGGGTTCTTCTCGGTACCTATCACAGGAATCACATGTCTCATAGATTAATAATATGTTCTTTATTCTCAGTGGTAGCTATCTGGAGTCATTAAAAAAAAAAAGAAAACAGTGCCACCCCTGTACTTTTTAACTTATGATAGTATATCATTAGACATTTGATTCATGAAAAATACTTTTCTTTATTTTCTATAAATATAATATTTAAAAATATAATTTTAGTATGTTTAATTGATAGCTTATTATAGAGTGATTTATATTCGATTGAGTATCTACTTTCTTAAAAAAATTATATAAAATATCTATTATATCTTAATAAATATAAAATCATAATTTTTTTGCTCTTAAACTCTATATAAATATTAATATAATATTTATATTAATATAAATATAATATAATATTAAATTATTATAATTTATTATGTTAATATATATATATAATATAATATAAAATTGAGGCCTCTCAACGGAGAAGCCTCCATGTGACACATGGAGTATTAAGAAAAAAACACATGAAATTTGTCTCCTCCTCCGTGTTCGATTAGGAGAGCAGAAGCTTTTTTGCCGGGCGAGATTGTTTTGCTGGGCGAGATCTCAGATTGGAGGGTTAAAGGTTAAAGGAGGAGGAAGACTCCCGATTGTTAAAGGTTAAAGGAAAAGGAAGACTCCCGTCTTCCTTTTCTTTGTTTTCGGCTAGGAAAATAGATCTAGGATCCGGGCCTATAAAAGATTGTTTTACCCTCCTCGCCATTTTGCTCTACTCCAAAACCCCGTCCATCGTCGGTGACGTAACCCTCCTCACCACTCTGCTCTGCTCTAAAACCCCGTCCATCGCCGGTGATGTTCCTTCGATTGTTTTAGACACCGAACTTGAAATAATCGACTCTTCCTTCTCTTCTTTCTTCCTCTATTTTTTTTTTCTCTGTTCTTCCGAGAAGGAAGAGGGGGCCTCCATTGGTGAGATTTAGGGCTGAGAGAGAGAACGGTGGAGTTGGAGATCGGAGGAAGTACATATCCGATGAATCTTAGATACTCTTCATCGCCAGAGATAGAATCGGCCGAAAACCATGGATGCCTCAACGAAATCTTAGCCAGAAAATGGATAACCGTCGGGTGGGGCTAAGGTTTAAAAGATTGAGGAAGGTGAGGGTGCGCAGGGGTTTTTTGGATGGAGTTCGAGAGCTTTTTCTGGGAACAACTGGCTTTCCTCTTCTATAATCTCCTACAAACCCTCGGGCCCACCAATTACACTTTTATGATGAGTCTCGAATCTGACCCTTCTCCTACTTTGTATTTATTAAGTTTATCACGATAGATTTTGATGGATCTCTTTTCCTAGAAATTTGACAGATTTTGATGGATCTATTTTCAAAAAAAACATAAACTTCTATAAAATTAACTTTATGAGCTGGTGCTTGGTCATACCTCTTTGCTTGGTGAATCTACGTTCAATTCCTGCTCCACCTCAGAAATGAGAAGCAACAGTCTAGCAAATTTCCATCGTATCAGACAACTTTCATTACTTCTTAAAATTTTGATTTAATCAGTATCAATAGGATTGCAATCTCACAACTAAAACATATCTTTTATCAACTTTTTACATATTTGAATTTAATCTATGTCAGTAGGAAGCGGGGCAAACGCATATCTTGACAATGATGATTAAGATCAACGTTTTCATTGGGCTACATTTTGGTGGGCCCATGTTGTAGTAAAGCATGCAACTTTGATCCTTTATGATCTATATTTCAATGTGATGATTGCATTAAGATTATCTATATTGATGCTTTTTTTGGTATGGTAGTGGTGTGGGTGGTTTATTAGGACCAAAATCACAAAACATCAACTCCAAAGTCCTCCCCTTTTTTTGATTTAATGCTTACTATTTTGTTGAGCATTCATTTTTCAGAACCACAAGGTATCCACGTATTAAACAGAGGTTTCTCTTGAGAAACCTCCGTTTCTCTGTAGTATTTAAATTTTTTTTTACTATTATTGATATTTTTTTAGATATTATCTTATTTTATATTGATTGTTATTATAATTATATTTTTAATTTTATAGTATAGTGAATAACTTCATTGTCTTATTCCTATGGTTTGTGTAGATATAATTGATTGTTATTATAATTATTTTTTAATTTTAAAGTATAGTGAATAATTTCATTGTCTTATTTTTGGTATGGTTTGTATAGATATGATTGTTAATAATGATTTTTTAAATTATATGATATTTGAAGTTATTAGGTTAATAACTCATATATTTTATGATGAATAATTTTATTATTTTATTATTGATAACTTTTTTAGGTATTGTCAAGTTATCTTTGCAACACTCTACCAGCTGTTAAGTATTGTTAGTATTTGTTAGTAACTCATACATTTTATTATTGATAACTTTTTTAGGTAATATCTTATTTTATATTGATTATTATTATAATTATCTTTTTAATTCTATGGTATAGTGAATAACATTATTGTCCTATTCTTGGTATAGTTTGTATAGATATAATTATTAATAATAATTTTTTAAATTTAAAAATAATAAATATTTTTACTATTCCTATAGTAGTAATGCATTCATCTCAATATCTAAGATTAAAAATATATTTTCAATGATTTAGACATAACAGATACTTTTGCTATTTCCACAGCGGTTATGGATTCATCTTGATACGCAAGACTTAGAAGACGGATAATATTGTCAAAGAAAAAGAATAGACATCTTAATATAATTAGAACACAATCGAAAACTTCTACTGATATAGGTAATACTTTATAAAGATTTTTTTTAATATATTTTCTAACATATCAAAGATTTGAAAATTATAATATTATTATGGATATTATTTTTTTCAGCTATAAATTTTATCCAAAAAAATATGAGGCAGAAATTTTATGGTCCTAAAGATTTAGCTAGAACTTCTGATCTAAGACCAACGCCCGCACTTAATCCTTTGGTTGGAAGTTAGTATTATTTTTTTTTATTATTATTATTATATTTCAACGATTATATTTAGTTTTTCCAAGTTAAATCTTACATTCATTATTTTTTAGAAAGATTTACTCAAACTTGAGATTTTGGTCGGTCTAACTGTGTATGTGAATAATATGGTGCTATTATGTGGTATAAAGAGAAAACAGCGAAATCAAAAAAATATTCAAATCCTAAATTCTCTCTATGCTGTTCAAATGGTAAAGTGAAGCTACCACTTTTCAAAATTACACCTCAGGTACTCAATGAACTACTTACTTATGATGGTGGCCGAAAGTCAGCAAGATTTTGAGAAAATATAAGAATATATAATTCTATTTTTTCCTTTACTTTGATGGGAGAAAATATTGATAACTCTATTAATTGTGGTTCAGGCCATTATATTTTCCATCTAAATGGTCAAAACCATCATAAAATTGGGTCATTATTACCTATTAAGGACAATAAACCTAAATTTGCTCAATTATACATTTATGACACTGATAATGAGATTTCTAACAGAGTTAGTTATTTCAACATGAATGGTGCATCAAATTCTCTGAATCTTGATATCGTCAGAGATTTAATGTAAATGTTGGACAGTTGCAATCCTTTAGTCCGAGCTTTCCGAATGGTATGTGATAGATTTCAAAAATCTGATATTGCTTAGATCAGACTTCGACTTTTGAGTAATAGAAATATGAATACAAGAAAATATAATAGCCTTTCATATTCTACGGTTGCTATGCTAATTGTTGATGATTTTAATATGCATTCTTCTGGCCGTGATATTATTATTGAACATCAAACTAATGGTTTACATTGTATTAGTGAACTACATCCTAGTTTTATGGCAATGCAATATCATAAGTACAAAAATTATTATGTAGAATGAAGCTCCAATGGCTTACAGATATTATTTCGAAGTTGTGGATAGAAGTTTAAGAGATATTTTATGGCATGTAGATCCTGAGAATATATATAAACTTTTTGAAAGAAAAATAGTACTTATTGGTGGAGATTTTAGATAGATTCTACCTGTTGTTCCTATTTTTAAGCTTTTATTAATAGATCATATTTATGAAACCATTGTCATATATTCAAATTACAAACTAATATGAGATTGATGAATGGTGAAAATTCTATCATAAATGCTCAAGATATTTTTCAGTTCAATAATTAGATATCAGAAAGAACCAATCTCAGCTACGATCAAAATTATATTATGGGTTGAAAGATGCTATTCTTAGAGGTGATACTAAAGTTTCATCAGTTGGTAAATGTATTGTATTTTTCTCCTCATTTACTGATGGTCCTAGATATTTTATGCCTAGAATTATCAAGATGCCATGGCAATTTGTCGATGGGTAGGTTATCATGATCTGTTTATCATATTTACTTACAATCTTAAATTATCCGAGATTAGTTATTTTTTAAAAAATATACCAGGCCAACAGCCTTCGAAACATCCTGATATCATTTCACAGGTCTTCAAAATAAAATTAGATGGACTTCTTCATGATCTGAAGCATGAGAAAATATTTGAGAGAGTTGTAGCAGGTTTATGTTATTTTCTATTTTGTATCAATTTTTTATTATATTTTTGTTATTATATTATTAATTCTCTAATTTTATAAGTATGATTTTATTTATGTTCTTTTATGTAGTTGTATATTCCATTGAGTTTCAAAAGAGGGGGCTTCCACATACTCATATTCTTCTATTCCTTCATGATAATGATAAATATCCTTCTGCTACGGATATAGATCGCATTATCAATGTAGAAATTTTTGATGATAAGAATAATCCAATTGCTTTGGAAGCTGTCCAGCAGTTCATGATTCATGGCTCTTGTGGGGTTGTCAATCCTTTTTCTCCTTACATGATGAATAACGAATGCATAAAATACTTTTCAAAGAAGTTTAATAAAACAACTATGGTTAATAGTGATGGTTTTCTAATATATCGATGAAGGAATGACAGCAGAGTAGTTGAAAAAAATAGAATATTACTTGATAATCATTATGTCGTTCTTTATAATATCAAGTTATTGATAAAGTATCAAGCTCGTATTAATGTTGAATGGTGTAATCATTCTCGATCAATTAAATATCAATTTAAGTACATTAATAAAGGCTTAGATCGAGCAACTATAATCTTAAAAAAAATTAGGGATGATTTTAATATAAATAATGAGGATTATAGACCAGTTGTGGATGATATTAAGCAATTTTTAGATTGCCGCTATATTTCAGCTTCAGAAGCATGTTGGAGAATATTTGATTTTGGTATTAATTATCATGAGCCCGATGTTGAGAGACTTAGTTTTCATCTTTCTGATCAATAGTCCATTACTTTTCATGACTCTGCTAATTTACTTAACGTAATAAATTAGCTTCAAATTAAAGATACCATGTTCATAGAGTGAATGAAGATAAATAAAAAATATGAGGATGCACGGACACTAACTTATACTGGATTTTCAATTCATTGGGTATGGCATAGTAATGTAAAGGAATAAAAATGAAGATTATCTGGAAGATGTATTGGAAGAATATATTATGCACATCCTGCAAGTGGTGAGAGATTTTATCTACGAATACTATTGAACATTGTAAAAGGGCCTATATGTTATGAGGATATTCGTACTGTAAATAGTATCACATATCCAAATTTTAAGGATGCATGTCATGCTCTTGGTTTGTTAGATTCGGATAAGGAATGGAATGAATGTTTGACGGAAGCTGGTTGTTGGGCAATAGATCTATAAATGAGAGTTCTATTTGTTATAATATTTTTATATTATCAGGTATTGGATCCACTACAATTTTGGGAGAATAATTGAAAATTAATTTCTGAGGATATTATATATAAGCAGAGATAAGTTCTTCAATTTGATCGATTGTAATTGTCAGAATCACAGATAAAAAATTATGCTCTTCATGAAATTAAACAGCTATTAATTAAAGGTGGTAGGTCTTTGAAAGACTTTCCTCAAGTACCTTTGCTAGATGTAAGTCTTCTTGATCAGAGACAAAATCACTTAATTCAAGAAGAATTATCTTATAATATTGAAAAAGTTATAGAAGAACATAGAAACTTATTTACCGGTCTTAATACTGAACAGTTGGTTGTCTACAAAACTATTATGGGAGCAATCTCGACTAATAGTAATGGTTTATTTTTTATTTATGGACATGGTGGCACCAAAAGAACTTATATTTATAAGACTATTCTAGCTGCAGTTAAAGCTAAAGAAAAAATTACATTAGCTGTTGCATCTTCGAGCATTACTGCTTTACTTCTATTTGATAGGAGAACTGCACATTCAAGATTTCGTATTCCAATAGTTATCAACAAAAATTCAGTTTGTGAGATTAAATCTGATAGTCATCGTAGAATTAATCATAAGTACAAAAATTATTATGTGAAATGAAGCTCTAATGGCTCACAGATATTATTTGGAAGTTGTGGATAGAAGTTTAAGAGATATTTTATTCCACGTAGATCCTGAGAATATATATAAACTTTTTGAAAGAAAAGTAGTACTTATTGGTGGAGATTTTAGATAGATTCTACCTGTTGTTCCTATTGTTTAAGCTTTCATTAATAGATCATATTTATGAAACCATTGTCATATATTCAAATTACAAACTAATATGAGATTGATGAATAATGAAAATTCTATCACAAATGCTCAAGATATTTTTTAGTTCAATAATTAGATATCGAAAATTGGCAAAGACGATATTGGTGATGGAGATGGAGACTACTTGATTGAATTTTTATTGAATTTTATCATCATACCACAGAATGATGCATATAATGATATAATATAGAGTATTTATTCTAATTTGAGTTCAAAATTACTTAATAGAGAGTATTTAAATGAGAGAGCTATTCTCGCACCTATAAATAAAATTGTTGATGTACTAAATGAGAGAATACTTTCTTCAATATCTGCAGAAGAAGTTGTTTACTTAAGTGCCGATTTAATTTGCAAGACATCATCTAACTATGCAGAAGAAGATCTCTTATATCTATCGAATTTCTTAATTTTTTAAATTTTTTTAGATTTTTAAATCATGAGTTAAAGTTAAAGATAGGGATACCAGTGATATTACTAAAAAATTTGAATCAAAGTGCTGGTCTTTGTAATGGTACTAGATTGGTACTAACAAGATTATTTTTTAAGATTATAGAAGCTGAAGTTATCAGTAGAAGCAACATTGGTGATCGTGTGTTTATTCCGAGAGTGGTCTTATCTCCAACTGAATCTAAATGGCCTTTCGTATTAAAGTGAAGACAGTTTTCTCTTTCTATGTATTTTGCCATGATTATTAATAAGAGTCAAGGGCAATCATTAAAACAAGTTGGAATATATTTACCAAGGCCTGTATTTACTCATGGACAGCTATATATTGCACTATCTAGAGTAACTAGCAAAGATGATTTAAAAATATTGATAAATAATGGTGAGCATTCCAATGATTATTGTTCAATGAAGAATATTGTTTATAGAGAGATTTATTCAAATCTAGCTGCTCCTCTTAATATAAAAGGTTTGTAATTATATGTTAATATTTTTATCTCAATTTTATATTTATTTTAACTATTCTATGGATATTAATATATATTTATTACAGGTTCTTGATCAACTATAATATGCAGTGTAATTTATTAAGCAATTTAACAAATGAGAGAGACAACTGAAAGATAAAAGTTAGAATTGACAGAATATAGGATTCAATTAACATAAAAAATAATGATCTTATAAGTTTGGACATGCTCGTTATTGACGAAGAAGTATCTATTTTCCTATTTGCAAATATTTTTCACTCTTGTATTCATTAATATTTTTTTTACAATAATTATTAATATTTTATTTTTTGATTTGTTGGTTTGTTAGGATAACCATATGCATGCTATAATCAGAAAAAATATTGTACAGAAATTTCGTATGCTTATTAAAGAAGATCATATATATCTGATTATGAATCTCAAAGTTATACCACTGATGGAATGTATCGTCCAATAAAGAATGATAAGAAGATTTTTTTTCTGCTGACCAAAAAATTAAAGAAAATATTAGAAGATGATATATGTTCACATCTGCACAAATTCTATTTCATAAATTATAATGAAATGGTGAATTGAGTTAATAATCATATTTATCTTAGTGGTAAGAATAAAATTATATATGTATCTTGCTTAATCTTCTAATTATTTTATTAAACTAATAAATACTTTTTATGTCTATATTTTACAGATGTTATTGAAAAATTGATTACCGTTAAACCTTTGGAGAATGTTCATGCTCAGAACTTTAATGTTAAAAGAAGCAATTTGGAGCTATTGATGCTTGAGTATGTATTTTGCTTAACATGTACTGTATAATTTATATAGAAATATATTATTTATCTTTCTAATTCAATCTGATGTTATTGTAGTGGTCTGAGGATAAAGGTAACTCTCTGAGGTAATGCTACTGGCTACATAGATAAAGCTGAAATTTTATAAAATTTCACACATTCAATTCTAATTATAATATCAACGATGGTTAAAATATTTCAAGATATTTAAAAAATATTTTTAATTTTTTTATATTAAAATTTTATTCTTAATAGGATATTTATATTATAGGTGAGCATTATCTTTCCTCTACCAATGCAACAAAAATTTATATCAACTTGAATATATCTGAAGTAAAAAATTTTAATCATAGGTATTGTTTACTTATTCGTTATCTTACTGTTAAATTATTTTATATATAACAAACTACTAATTAAATTTGATAATTTTTTCTGTAAAGATTTATCATGTACAAATGATGTTCAAAAAATTATATTCTAAAGCCAATCACAAACTTCTTCTGCTAATCTATTGTCTATTAAAATGATAATAATTCAAGAGATAAAATCTATCGAGTGAGATTGTCATGGACAAGTGATTGAAATTATATAGTACTAAAACTTCATTCATATATTATGTAAATTTTTTAAATTTGATATTTATATTTGAAGATATATAATCATAATTATATTGTAGCAACCCGTTTACTTGGGCCTGTAGCCCAGATGGCCCAACAACACAAAAAAAAAAAAAAAAACAGAACAGAGAAGGAGGAAGACTCCTAGCCGGAGTCTTCTTCCTTCACGATTTCCGACAAAATCGGACTCAAAGAGTCCGGCTAGGGTAGGAAACCTCCACTATAAGATCCTCCAACCTTCCTTTAGGAATTTACAACAAAAATTTCGAAGTAAATCAAGGGATTTGAGGGATTTTTCTCAGAGATTTCCGTGGTGGTTGATCGGAAGAAAAGAGGTCGCCGGAGCTGTTTTGGCCGTCGGAACAAGGTATTTCCTCTTCTCCTTGTTATTCTCCGGTCACCGGTATTTTTTGGAAGCCGACGAGGTGCCGGTTCGGGCTTCCGGTTCGGGCTCAAATAGGGATACCCTGTTTTTATGATTTTCTTCCTTCTCTGCCGCCGGCAACAAGGAGGGTGACCCTGCCGCCGGCCAGCTTGCATGCTCGGCCGTCGTTGCCGGATCTCCGGCCAAGTCGTCGGAGCCCGAGCCACCCTCTTTTTCCTCCCCTGTTTTGGCCCAACGGAACCCGTGGGAAGAAAAGAAGAAAGGAAGAAGAAGAAGAAAAGAAAAAGAAAAGAAAAAGGAAAAAGAAAAAGAAAAAAAAAAGGAAAAAGAAAAAGAAAAAAAAAGAGAAAGAGAAAATAAAAATAAAAATAAAAATAAAATAAAATAAAATAAAAAAGAAGAAGAAGGAGAGAATTTTCCTCTCTCTCCTTTCTCTCTTCTTTCTCTCTCTTTTCTCTCTCCTCTCTCTACCTTCTCTCTCCAATTTCTCTCTCTAGATTCTCTCTCTATTTTCTCTCTCTAGATCTTTCTCTCTTTTTGTGGATTTTATCTCTCTAGAATCTTTCTACTCTCTCTCTGATTGCATCACAGACCCTAGGATATATTTGAATTAAAAATATGATGAATTGAGATTGCTCTGAAATTCGTGCAGTAGGTCTGATCCCAATCCAATCCTATTTGAAATTTGTAACACTTGATTCATATTAAGTCACCCTGATAGGACCTCTGATGGTCTCGACCATGATTGCCTCATCGGAAGGATACGAAGGTTTCTCTCTCCACTTTATCTTTCTACTTTCTCTCTCTAGAATTTTCTCTCTCTTCATGGATTTTCTCTCTCTAGAAGTCTTATGGATCAGTGGAGGATCCAGATACTTAGGTAAATCCTAATTTTGGTTAATCCTAAGAGAGATCCTAGATTTGTGTTATCATGTCGATTATCGGTAATTTTCTCCATATATGTGATCTTTATATTGATCAGGGTTATGAAGAGATGATTGTCTGCATATGATATCGAGTGGAATATCTTGTTAGAGAAATTCATAAATCAAAGAAGAACATTAATTTCTGTGTTTGGATCAGTCACCGGTAAAGGTAAGAATCCCTGTACATGATCACTATTATATATGCTATTTTACTGTTGGTGTTGCATTATTGGTTTTGCGTTATCGGATTTGAGATCGATGAATTTATTATACCTGAGATACTGTTATTTGATTTTGAGCATGAGTATGTTATGTCAATATATATGTATCAGAGATTGATGGCATGATTATATGGATATGACATATCTGAATTGATCATAATGCAAGACAGAATTGATTGATGAAATCAACACATAATGATTAAATGAAAAGAAAGAGATATATGGTATGGACTAGCCTTGTCATGTGGAACAGCCGGCCAGGAGCTTATGCCTGGGACAGTCCGCCAGGAGCTTATGCCTGGGACAGCCCCCACTGGCTTACAGGTGGATCAGCCGGCCAGGAGCTCAAGCCTGGGACAGCCTGCCAGGAGCTTATGCCTGGGACAGCCTCTCACGGACTTTGGTACGTGGGACAGCCGGCCAGGAGCTCATCCTGGGACAGTCTTGAAAGACTTTTTAAAGTGGATTCGATCCGGATGATGACTGAGGTATAGACTTGGATAGTCCAGAGCCAGAAAGAAAATGTTAAAAGTCATGTGATTATGGAAAGAGAAATGAAAGATAAGGCATGAAACAATTGTTGAACAAAAGTGTTTCACCTGTTAACATATGATGATGCATCTATTTTGACAAGACAGCAAATTTATGAATGTTTGCATTATTCTGGACATTGAACATGAGATTTTATATTTTATTGTTATTCTTTATTTTCAGACTATATTACTATATCAGTGTGATATGGGAATTCTTACTGGGCTGTAAAGCTCACACCCCTTCATCTTTCTTTTCTTTTCAGAGATACAGGATGTTCATGATTGGCCATGGCTTAGATTTATGGGTGAGCAGATGGATAGATAGAGTGTTATAGTACCTGGTCAGAGAACTGAAAAAATTTAATTGTACCTATACAAAGTTTTATGAATTATTATTGAAATTAAATATTATGGTTGATAAAGTTGTAATGATTTAATTTGGCCTTGCATATTCTTTAGGGCTTGCTCTAAGGAGTGTGCGGCCATCACGTATCCGACCCGGGTGTTGGGTTCGGGGCGTGACAGAATGGTATCAGAGCATAGGTTAGGATCATTAGGGATTATGATATAAGTGATTGGAATATGACAGAATGGTATCAGAGCATAGGTTAGGATCATTAGGGATTATGATATAAGTGATTGGAATATGACAGAATAATATCAGAGCTTAGGTTTAAAATTTCTAAGATTATGAAGTGATATTAAAACTTTATGTAAAGATCAGTAGGATGTGACGGAGTGGCATTTGAGCTTAGAGCTTAGGTTACGTTTATTCGGAGACAATGATACAAGTGATTAGGATATGACAGAACAGTACTAGAACCCAAGTTTAAGGTCACTAGGGATTGTCATATAAATGATATCAAAACTTTGGGGTTATAATCACTAGAGTATGATTGATAATATCAGAGTTTAAGATTTGGATCATTAAAGGTATGATAGAATGATATTAGAGTTTAGGTTATGATCACTAGAAAATATGATTTAAGTGGTATTTGAGTTTAAGGTTATAATTATTCAAAATTGTAATTCTAGTGATATTTAAACTTAGGTTATGATCATAAGGAACATGATAGACATAAAACAAACGATCCGGTAATTAGATTTTGAATCAATAGATATTAAGATAAAATTTATGCATAAGTGGCATATGATATCTATAATAGAATTGACGAGTTATATCTTGGATTTCAATTAGTAGGGTGGCCTGAATATAAGAAGAGTTGACCATGGAAGGAAGCGGGAGGTATTGATATGTTATGTTGAGTATACTCGATGATTTTGGAATGTTAAACTTATATGATTGAAGATCATGATACTTTTTCTAATTTCGATGATAATTATCTGATGCATTATGAATTTTAGATTTATCAAAAGAAAGCTAATTAGGGTATGGTCTAAGAAGAAATTTCATCATATGAGAGAGAAATATTTTTGAACATTGAATCTATAAGAGGTCATATATGAAACTCAATTTTAAATGAAAAATATACTTGAATTTTATTATGAGAATATGAGATACACATCTTGGTGAAATCTTTGGTTACTCAAAATATCATATTCTGAATATGATTCTTTGATCTTTCAAGTTGCATTGAATTTCAAGTCAATAGTTTATTTTTTAAGTGGATCAAAAGTCTTTTGATATTGTTGTTAAATTAAAGAAGAAAATTTATTTTGTCAGAGTATGATATACAGGTTATGATGAAATCTTTAATAATTCGTATTATTATCTTTGGATTAGATTTTTTTTTTTGTGACTGTTGAAGATGATGAAGTGTATTAATTATTCAAGTCAAAGTTTGGATTTTTAAATTGATCTAAGACATCTTACTAGTGTTAAAGTTTGAATGACTTATACAAGGGACAAGATTTTGTATAGATTTATTGATTAATATTAAGAGTTATGATGAAGAGAATTCTATAAGAAATAATCAAGTTGATTCTACTTAAGGATGTTGGCTTGAGTCCTTCTAGTTTGTCAAGTTAGAAGTAATTCTTTTAAAAAAGGAAGATTGATTTAGAAATTATCTAGATGATTGTAAGGTAAATCTAAGGTTAACTCCAATCGATTCTAGACATGTCAGATTCTTGAAAGAGTGATGAAACTTATGTAATATTTTCGAACATAGAAAGTGGATCAAGATTTAATTTTTGTATACTATACCCAAAGGTAGTAAAGATAAAGAAACTTAAAATTTTGCCCTAAATCTTATATGAAATTTGAAGGTTAGATCTATCTTGGATTGATCTAACATATAAGGATATTTTTATTTTTGATATAATTATATAATTTGATAAATTAAGATCAGAGTGCGCAGCAAAAGCGTGATGGTCTAAATTGATTAGAAATATTAATCTTTTAAATCAAAAGATATTATGATAGAATACATTAGTTGTTAATAAAGAATAATTTTTTAATCTGATCATAGTCGGATAAATTTTGTTAGTAGGTTGCTTCATTGTAGATAATGCCAAGAAATCTTAGATATCTCAAGTTTATTAACAGCTTGATAGTTCTGATATTAGTTCAAACTTAGAATGTCCTGACATAGATCTCATATTTTTTTTTAAATCTAATATTGTTACTCGAACTGATATAGAAGATTGAGATTTTTCTTAAGATGAGAGTCTACATATAAAATTTGTTGAAAGATCAAGTGAAGAAAGAAATCGATGATTGTAAAGAGTGATCGATGTTTGATATTTATTTATTTTTCTATCAAAAGATAGTCTGAGATAATTATGAATTTCGAGTGAAATGTATTAGACAAATAATGGTAGTATATTAATACAAGTTTAAAATGTTACAGTTCTTCAAAAAGTTGAAAAATCAATAAGAAGGGATGAGTTTGAAATTTTAAATAATTTTGTTATAATAAGATCATGAGAAATAAATAATATATATGATATTATCGTAAGCTTGAGAATGACATGAAGAATGTATACTTTGAAATAGATATCTCAAACGACATAATCTAATTTCGAGGACGAAATTTTTTTAAGGGGGGAGATTGTAGCAACCCGTTTACTTGGGCCTGTAGCCCAGATGGCCCAACAACACAAAAAAAAAAAAACAGAACAGAGAAGGAGGAAGACTCCTAGCCGGAGTCTTCTTCCTTCACGATTTCCGGCAAAATCGGACTCAAAGAGTCCGGCTAGGATAGGAAACCTCCACTATAAGATCCTCCAACCTTCCTTTAGGAATTTACAACAAAAATTTCGAAGTAAATCAAGGGATTTGAGGGATTTTTCTCAGAGATTTTCGTGGTGGTTGATCGAAAGAAAAGAGGTCGCCGGAGCTGTTTTGGCCGCCGGAACAAGGTATTTCCTCTTCTCCTTGTTATTCTCCGGTCACCGGTGTTTTTTGGAAGCCGACGAGGTGCCGGTTCGGGCTTCCGGTTCGGGCTCAAACAGGGATACCCTATTTTTATGATTTTCTTCCTTCTCTGTCGCCGGCAACAAGGAGGGTGACCCTGCCGTCGGCCAGCTTGCATGCTCGACCGTCGTTGCCGGATCTCCGGCCAAGTCGTCGGAGCCCGAGCCACCCTCTTTTTCCTCCCCTGTTTTGGCCCAACGGAACCCGTGGGAAGAAAAGAAGAAAGGAAGAAGAAGAAGAAAAGAAAAAGAAAAGAAAAAGGAAAAAGAAAAAGAAAAGAAAAAGGAAAAAGAAAAAGAAAAAAAAGAGAAAGAGAAAAATAAAAATAAAAATAAAAATAAAATAAAATAAAATAAAAAAGAAGAAGAAGGAGAAAATTTTCCTCTCTCCTTTCTCTCTTCTTTCTCTCTCTTTTCTCTCTCCTCTCTCTACCTTCTCTCTCCAATTTCTCTCTCTAGATTCTCTCTCTATTTTCTCTCTCTAGATCTTTCTCTCTTTTTGTGGATTTTATCTCTCTAGAATCTTTCTACTCTCTCTCTGATTGCATCACAGACCCTAGGATATATTTGAATTAAAAATATGATGAATTGAGGTTGCTCTGAAATTCGTGCAGTAGGTCTGATCCCAATCCAATCCTATTTGAAATTTGTAACACTTGATTCATATTAAGTCACCCTGATAGGACCTCTGATGGTCTCGACCATGATTGCCTCATCGGAAGGATACGAAGGTTTCTCTCTCCACTTTATCTTTCTACTTTCTCTCTCTAGAATTTTCTCTCTCTTCATGGATTTTCTCTCTCTAGAAGTCTTATGGATCAGTGGAGGATCCAGATACTTAGGTAAATCCTAATTTTGGTTAATCCTAAGAGAGATCCTAGATTTGTGTTATCATGTCGATTATCGGTAATTTTCTCCATATATGTGATCTTTATATTGATCAGGGTTATGAAGAGATGATTGTCTGCATATGATATCGAGTGGAATATCTTGTTAGAGAAATTCATAAATCAAAGAAGAACATTAATTTCTGTGTTTGGATCAGTCACCGGTAAAGGTAAGAATCCCTGTACATGATCACTATTATATATGCTATTTTACTGTTGGTGTTGCATTATTGGTTTTGCGTTATCGGATTTGAGATCGATGAATTTATTATACCTGAGATACTGTTATTTGATTTTGAGCATGAGTATGTTATGTCAATATATATGTATCAGAGATTGATGGCATGATTATATGGATATGACATATCTGAATTGATCATAATGCAAGACAGAATTGATTGATGAAATCAACACATAATGATTAAATGAAAAGAAAGAGATATATGGTATGGACTAGCCTTGTCATGTGGAACAGCCGGCCAGGAGCTTATGCCTGGGACAGCCCGCCAGGAGCTTATGCCTGGGACAGCCCCCACTGGCTTACAGGTGGATCAGCCGGCCAGGAGCTCATGCCTGGGACAGCCCGCCAGGAGCTTATGCCTGGGACAGCCTCTCACGGACTTTGGTACGTGGGACAGCCGGCCAGGAGCTCATCCTGGGACAGTCTTGAAAGACTTTTTAAAGTGGATTCGATCCGGATGATGACTGAGGTATAGACTTGGATAGTCCAGAGCCAGAAAGAAAATGTTAAAAGTCATGTGATTATGGAAAGAGAAATGAAAGATAAGGCATGAAACAATTGTTGAACAAAAGTGTTTCACCTGTTAACATATGATGATGCATCTATTTTGACAAGACAGCAAATTTATGAATGTTTGCATTATTCTGGACATTGAACATGAGATTTTATATTTTATTGTTATTCTTTATTTTCAGACTATATTACTATATCAGTGTGATATGGGAATTCTTACTGGGCTGTAAAGCTCACACCCCTTCATCTTTCTTTTCTTTTCAGAGATACAGGATGTTCATGATTGGCCATGGCTTAGATTTATGGGTGAGCAGATGGATAGATAGAGTGTTATAGTACCTGGTCAGAGAACTGAAAAAATTTAATTGTACCTATACAAAGTTTTATGAATTATTATTGAAATTAAATATTATGGTTGATAAGGTTGTAATGATTTAATTTGGCCTTGCATATTCTTTAGGGCTTGCTCTAAGGAGTGTGCGGCCATCACGTATCCGACCCGGGTGTTGGGTTCGGGGCGTGACATATATATTGAACTATTTGATTTATAGGAGACTATCTTTAATTGTGAGGTTCTAATTAACAATATCGAAATAAGATATGGATGGTGCTATACAGCATGCTAAGTTTATCAGAAAAAAGTAAGATGCACTGATATTGGATTCTAGTGTGATCGATGCAATATAGAGCTTAAATATCTAATGTCAAGTTTGTTTCGTATTTGATATTTAGAATTTACTGATAAAAGATAAATATATACTTTAGATCATAAAAAAAATAAAAATTTATATATTAGATATTTTAATATCACATCACTTGCTCATGTCCATTATAATTTTTTATTTGTTAGTTATAACAAATTTTAATTTGGTTCTATTCTTTTCTGTTCTTTAGATACCGATTATAATTTCATGCAGAGAATTATACTAGAATTGCATCATTTATCTTTTTTGATAAAGTTGCTCAACGGTTAATAGGCAAATCAGCTAAAGAATTATGCATGGATAAAGTACATGCAGTATATATTTTATATTTTATTCATTCAATAAATTACTTGATGATATCGAGTCGTGTATTTCTCTTCATGCGGAAAGATGATGATTCTACTATTTTTTTAGAAATCAGAAAAGTTATAAGAAAAAATTATATCTTCCAAATTAAAATTGATGAATACAATCTCAAACAAGGAGGACTAAGCTACACTGCTGTTAAAATAATTTCGAATGATGCATGCAACGAATCAGAAGGCAAGAGAAATCGAAAAAAATTTATTGTGAGTGATGTATTTTTATTCTTTTACATATGGATGATTATATTTATATATTTTATTCTAATAATTGATAACTAATTTTTTTTACAGATTAAAGTAGATGAGAATAAAATTTCTGTTACTTATATGACTACGAAGAAAAGAGATGTATGTGAGATACAAATAGATGATCATGCTCTGCTTGATGATGAGAATTCTGAAACAATTGATGCTAAAAATATTGATTCAAAAAATAATTTCTCTGCCAGCAAAAGACAAAAATAGTTATATAACTTATTATTATTATGTTATTTAAATATTTTGAGTTTATTTTTTATTTAAAATATTTGATATCATCTATAATATTTTTTATATTATATTAAATTTTTAATTTATAAAAATATTATTTGAAGAAATAAATACATACCGTACATTGCATTGGATTCTAAGCTAGTGTGTATATATATATATATATATATATATATATATATATATATATATATATATATATATATATATATATATATAAAACATCAAATTACAATAAATACTAAAATAATATTAATATATTATAAATATTATAATATTTATATTAAAATAAATATCATATTATATAAATATAAATATTAATATTATATTATATTAATATTTATAAGGATAATATTCGAAGAATATTTTTAGGAGGAAAAAAGCTTCATCAACTTTTATTTTATGAGAAATTTCAAAACTCATCTACTCCTTATAATGCTCATGAGATATGGGAAACATCTTCTCATGGAAAGAACTTTTTATATTATCTCTTCTTTTAAAATTTTAATCAAACAAAAAAAAGGCTTCCCCCCATTTTACAGGAATTTTCGTTCCTTCTCTCCATTTTCCGCAAACTCCTTTATGATCAGACCGGATTTTATGCGACTTTTGCCCGATTTCAGTCCAGCTCTTTAGTTATTGTTTGCAACGGTCACAGCGGTAATGGGGGGGGGGGTTGAGAAGAATCCATCCTTATTGAATCCAATCCACCAGATGACTCCCACCAGAAGACGGTTGAAGAGAAGATACCCCTCCTTCCCATACCGTATCCAAGCTTGGAAGCGGTTTTTCAGGCAGGCTCCTCCTCGGTCCTCATCGATGAATTTATTTTTTTGACAGAGACCTGACGAATAATAAAGTAGGTGATCTCCGATAGTCCGTGAATTTATTCCCTGTTTCGCACGAAATTGCAGCCAAAATTCCGCTGTTCTCTTCCCTCTCTTCCAAATAGCCCTCACCACCACCATCTCTCTCTCGCGGATAAGAGTGAACAGGAGAAGAGGGGCCGCTATTAAAACAGAGAGCTCCTCCCTCTTTCCACACCGCATTTCCCTCCTCGCCGTGTCTCCCTTACCATCTCTCTCTCTCGCGCTCCCAGCGTTCTCTCTCTTCTCACGCCTCCGCTCTTTCTCTGTCTCGTCCCCTCTTCCTCCTACCTCTTCTCTCACGCACCACCCTCCATCCCGCCCCTCTTCTTCTCCCTATTCTCCTCTTCACCCTTTTTTTCTCTCCCCAGCCCCTCCTTCCAATCCGTGTCCACGAGCGTGTGTACGAAAGCAGGTAAGAAGGGCTACGTGCCCGCTCCCACTCCTTTCTCTTTCCCTTTAATAATCTTCCTCTTCATCTCCTTGTGTGTGTTTGTGCGTTAATAAGTGCTCCCTTCGTTTCCGTGTGCATCAGTAGGCGAAGGGCAATCATTCTCTCTCTCCACTATGAGCCAAGCATAAAGGGGCCAACATGGTACCTCCATCTCTCTCGCGTCGGGGAGCGAAACACGACGAGGTTAGTGGTAAAGCTGTAAAACGATAGCCACTTCTTCTGTTATGGCAATCATCGGTGTAGGATATTAAATGTTTTGAATTTTTAGAGAGATGTTAGAAATTATTTTAAAATATTATTGCGATACTTATTTAATATATGTATGATTTTTAGGATGTTAATTTCTGAAAAATTTTTATATTTATTTAATTAAATGATCAAACACGTTATATTTCATCTTTAAAAATAATATAAAAATTAAATTTTTATTTTTATATTTCTGAAAATAAGTTATTTATTTATTTTGAATGTATGATCTGTTTTGAAATATTTAATTAGATAAATCTATGAAAATATTTTTATATTTATATATTCAATAAAGATTAGCCTAATAACGAAAATTATATATTGACCTTATTAACTTGTAATCCAAGAACACCACATCGTCGATGAGGATAGTGACATTTGGACATCACTACTTATTATTCAACCCATACGACTAGGTTATGCGGGCATAACCAAATGCTAGACTTAATATCAGTTCATAAAAAAAATATTTTTTTAAAAAAATAGTACTATTTTTAATGTTTGATAAGAATGAAATTTTATCCAATAAATAATATATTATTATATTTAATGTATTATCTCTTATCATGCTCTGATCTATTCTGAACTGTCGCTTACTAGACTAGCATTCTCTGTTTCTCGTATTCTGGACTTGAAGTGTACTAGATTATACGGAGCATTTAGAAGAATAAAATTTTCAAGGATTGAGGTTGTTTAGTTATTGATTTAAAATTACAATGATATGATTAGATTTGTTCTTCATATAGTTTTGCATATCTGTGGGGTTCTTCTTATAGACATGCAACATCTGTTACCTGCTCGATTAGGAGCGTGAAACTACACCTGGATCTCATGGTAAACCAACTCATCCATTCTTTGGTTCAAAAGGAGCACCTTTATATGCACCAGCCCAACCATCGCAGCTGTGTTGTTGACATAACTTTCTGATGCAGAGTAAAAATTGGTGCAATTATGGTTGAGAGATCCAATTTCCCGTCCCCTTCAGCACCGACGGTGTGGAGACCTGGTAAAGCAGCAGTTGGTAGAATGAAGTCCAATTAGCAGCTAGGTAGATAAAAGGCCACCAAGAAGTGGGAATGCTTCTGTGATGTTTGAAAGCAGCCATGGTATCCAAGATCCTCCTTGTGATCCTTCTACTGATATTAGTAGCCTCCTCCGACAATGAGATCATCTTCAATGGATTCACCGGTGCAAACTTGAGCCTGAACGGCTTAGCACAGATCACCTCCGGTGGGCTTTTGATGTTGACCAACAACACAAAGGAAGGACAGGGTCATGCCTTCCACCCTGCTCTGCTTCATTTTAAGAACTCTTCCAATGGTAAGCCTCTTTCCTTCAATGCTACGTTTGTCTTTGCAATCAGACCGGAGTACCCAGATGCCAGCGGCCATGGCCTGGCTTTCGCTGTCTCCCCCTCGAAGGAGCTCCCTGGAGCTATGCCCAACCAACATCTCGGTCTCTTCAACACAACAGATATTGGAAAACCTATCGATCATATATTTGCGATCGAGCTCGACATAGTGAAGAACGTGGACTTCAACGACATCAACGATAACCATGTTGGCATCGATATTAATAGCTTGACATCTATGAATTCATCTCCTGTAGCATATTTTGATGGTAAGAGCGGTCGATTCAAGAGTCTGAAGCTGATCAGTGGAGACCCGATGCAAGTTTGGATTGAGTACAACGGCATGGATATGCAACTGGATGTTACCATATCTCCAATCAACGTACCTAAACCTGATATTCCTCTTGTGTCTTCGAAGGTCAATCTCTCATCAATATTGTTTGATGACATGTACGCAGGCTTTTCTGCATCAACAGGGTCAGCCACAGCGTGTCATTATATTCTGGGGTGGAGCTTTAGCCTGAATGGAACTGCTCAGCCACTTGATCTCTCGAAGCTTCCATCACTTCCTTACCAAGAAAACAGCAAGAAGATATCTCATCTTCTAGCTATTGCATTGCCCTTAGTTGCAGTAGTCCTCTTGCTCCTCTCCATAGCTGTGATTTTCTTTGTTCGGAGGAAGAGAGAGAACTACGAAGAGCTAATTGAAGACTGGGAACTCGAATTCGGACCCCATAGGTTTCTATACAAGGATCTCTTCAAGGCAACTAAAGGCTTCAGGGAAGAGAACCTCCTCGGATTTGGTGGTTTTGGTCACGTTTACAAAGGTGTGCTGCCCACTTCGGCGACCGAAGTTGCAGTGAAGAAGATCTCTCATGAATCAAGGCAAGGGATGAGGGAATTTGTCGCAGAGATTGTAAGCATGGGCCAGCTGAGGCACCGCAACTTGGTGCAGCTCCTTGGTTATTGTCGGCGGGAAGGGGAACTCCTATTGGTATATGAATACATGCCCAATGGCAGTCTTGATAAGTTCCTCTTCCATGGAGAACAGCCAGCATTGACCTGGAGTCAGAGGTTTCAAATTATCAAAGATGTATGTTCCGGGCTCCACTATCTGCATGAAGGGTGGGAGCAGGTGGTGATCCACAGGGACATCAAGGCCAGTAATGTGCTACTTGATAGAGAATTTAATGGAAAGTTAGGAGACTTCGGACTAGCTAGGTTATACAGCCGTGGGACTAATCCTCAGACCACCCATATCGTTGGGACACTCGGTTATCTTGCCCCAGAGATCAGTAAGACTGGTAAGGCGACAACAAGCTCTGATGTGTATGCCTTCGGTGCTTTCCTTTTGGAGGTTGCTTGCGGGAGGAGGCCGATAGAGTCTCATCCTTCAGTGGAGGTGCCAGGCCTGGTGGACTGGGTTCTAGGATGCTGGAAGATGGGGACGATTCTGGAGACCAGGGATCCAAAATTGGGAAGTGATTATGTCGTGAAGGAGATGGAGTTGGTACTGAAGCTTGGCTTGCTCTGCTCACACCCCGATCCTATGGCTAGACCAAGCATGAGACAAGTTGTGCAGTCCCTGGAAGGTGATGCTCCCCTGCCTGCTATGTCGACAGATGCTCTGTTCACTAGCACTTCAACACAAAGATATGATGAATGCTTTGACGATTTTCTCATGTCAGGTCCATCTATATCTGATAGCACAAACATAACATATCCACCACCATTTGTCAGTGGTGGTCGTTAATTGTATAGTAGATCTTGCTGTGTAACAATATAACTGTCTTACTAAATGTCAGAATGTTTAGGCTGTTTACTGAACATACAAGTGTAGCGATCAATCCGTAGGTCTATGTTCAGGAATCGAGACAAAGATGATATCTTTATAGGCTGTGGGTTGTATTCACGGTTTAATAATATTCTGCAACAATAATAGTTGTCGACTGGTTGCTGTATGTGTTACTTTCATTCTGTGACTACATCAAATTGAGATAGAAAGCTCAGAACTTGGTTGCAGCTAACCCATCTAGGACCCCCGATGAATTGTCTATGAAGGTTGTTTTTTTTTTCCAGCATGATGTAGTTCTGTTACAACATGTTTACTGAAAAAAGATTGTAAATAACCTTGGACAAAATTAGATGAGGGGGAAAAACAAGAATATATAAAAGTTAGATACTCTTCATATGCTCATTTCCTAATTTGTATCTCATACATATACAACTGCACTTCTTTAAACTTACCCACCAAAACTGGATCCTGGGAAATATGCAAAGTCCCAGTAGCACAATAATGGCATCATTTATGCAACTAGAATAAGAATGCACTTTTTTCACATGAGATATGCCATATCATGAAAGAACCCAAAGTACGTGAAAGATGTCTAGCTCTTATAGATGTTCAAATGTTAATAATCTCACAAATTGATAATATCTCAAATAAAGCTACTCATGCTGCGACAGGCTTAAGTTGAAAAGCAAGAGGACAATGGTAGATAGCCAGTTGGAAGCCATGCCAAACTAAGAAATGAATCCCAAAACCGTGTCTCCAGAGAAAAGGGGTGAGGCATGTTGCCTCCAGTTAAACGTACAAGAACTCGGTTCTCAACATTAGCATTCAGATGTCATTTCTTGTGGTGTTGTGTGGCACGAAGTCAAGGCTTCTCAAGGATATCTCACGGCTTTCATGTGAAAGGCACTTAGCAGCATATCTAATACTTCTACAGAGTGCATCAATGTTACTCATGGGTCCAACCATCATATCAATGTAACTCTCTGTATGTGAATTACAATCTCTTTCAAGGGCAAGAGTTAAACATTAAAAACCCTTACAGATCATCAGATCTACCATTTCAGCAAACTTTAGTCGATTTAAACCATTTATCAGCTAAGATCCACGCTTCCATCAGGCCTGACCCTCTCAGTTGTCAATAACAACAGCTTACATCAATTTCAGTTTTTATCTGCAGAGTTTTGAGGAGGTTTGCTTGGATTTCAGCCATTTCTTATGATTCCATCTTGCCATCTGTTTTTGTCATTGAACCACAGTAGACTCTGCAAATTTCATCATATATAAGGATCATACATTTCTGTTCTGTCCTAATGATTCTATCAAGTAAAACTCAGCATTTCAATGTCATTAATCTTTAGATCTAGTCATATCCAGAAAATTGTTACCAAGTGTGTCCATATTTAAAATTGTATGGCGTTGTGAACTGAAGGCATAATCAACTGTTGTTGAGTACATTATTAGAAGAGAATTTACATCATCACTCTATAAGATTCATATAATTTCTGCACTTCATCAGAATTGTTCAGAAATCCTTGCATTCCATAGTTACTTCATGGCTTTGGATTCAGTCACATTAAGAGATCTTTACCATGCTTGCAACATCAGAATTTACTGACAGAATAAACTGTGACACTGGCAATAAAGTACCTGAAAATCAGTTTCAACAGGGAAGATGGTCCACATAAAGATAGTATCAAGCCTAAATCACATTGTGATAATAATCCACAAACTTAATGTGTACCCAGGCATCTCCAGAGAAGCCAACATTAATTGCGAATACAATGGTCTGGAACATTCGTTTCATTTTACTTCTCTGCATAACGAAGTCAAACTACAACAGTTCAAAAGCCACAGGATCATTTGCTTAGAATATGATACTTTTCAAGTAGCGTACCACTTCTCTAATATACGAAGGTAAGAAATGTAAACAGAATTATGACATATGAGGTCTTAAATTGCAGGAAAAACAAACCTCTGCCCATATCATTCAGAGTATAATTTTGTCTCTTTTCATCAAACCTTCAGCCTCAAACAATGACAAACTCATCCACAGTAAATTCTACAGTGCTGATTCTAGCCGAAATGGAGTAGCTTAGTTCACATCAATGACCTGCAGACCTTCAACTTCACTATCATCCTGAAACTTATCCAGAGGTAAGACTTTCCTTCCTGTACTTGCTTTTGCACTTTGTCTTAACAGTAGTCTCTGTTTTTTCTCATTTTGAGCAGAGATATAGTTGCCTTTGCCTTTGCCTTTTCCTTTTGCAAAAATGCCACAAATATCTATGTACAATACTCCACTATTCCTCTCCCATAGCTTATTTGATTAATAGACGGTGCATCTTTAGAAGCTAAGCTTGATAAGAGAACCTACGTAGGCTAGGCTCGAATACAAGTTATCAAAAGAGTGACTTGTTGCAGCAATCCACAGGCCAAAATTGCTAAATTCAGATTCAATTTATTTATTTGAACATATGTCTTTCTATGGATAACTGGATATCTTAGACAAGAGGTGCATATGGCTTAATTTGCTTACAGGCTATGTTATAACTCCTTAATACATTTGGAATGGAATTTTAGACTGAATCAATGAGAAACAAAAGTTCTAGATCTTTATTCATTCGCTTGCTTAATGTTGCAAAATTGAGGATAAAGTAGTTTCCTTACACTTTAAGATGAGTGGATGTTGCATACCTTAAATATCCCTTAAGTAGTTACAAGGCCCATAAAAAGTTATCATACACA
This sequence comes from Elaeis guineensis, assembly GCF_000442705.2. Lineage (NCBI taxonomy): Eukaryota > Viridiplantae > Streptophyta > Magnoliopsida > Arecales > Arecaceae > Elaeis > Elaeis guineensis. The sequence continues at coordinate 130,537,551 of NC_025997.2, read as the reverse complement.
TCATTACAATGTTTGGAAGGTTTTCATTCACAAAAGAAAAAGAAGTCTGGAGTGATGCTTATTGAGATCACAAACAATTCTTCTGAAAACTAAAATATTGCATCAGAAAGAGGAGCTCAATTGCCAAATTACGGATACAGAAACTGGCATTCGAATTCAGCAAGTTAATAGGCATAGTTCATGCATGCAAGTGGATGAAAGTAGCCTTCTTATAAATAAATGCAAGTACAACCTACATATTCCAATGCACAAGCATCTACAGACTACTTGAGTACAGATTTACAATATCTTTTCTAAGTAGCAGCCCAAAGTAAATGCAAAATAGCAAATAAATAATAATCATGCTGCCCCTTCGAAAGACTGAAAATACGAACTTCAATGTGGAACCATAATCGCTTTATTATATGACTCTTCAATTACATATGAAAGAAGCACCATCACGGCTCTCATCTTCCTCTTTGATGTCATCATCATCCTCTGCATCTTGACCAGCACCTCGGATCACCTCATCATCAAGTCCTATGAAAAGAAAGCCTTTCAACTTCAATTTCATGTAAACAAAAACAAAAAAAAGGGTAACATGTATCTCAATAATGAAAGATACCTGCAATAAAGGCTTCAACTTCAACATCATCAGAATTTTCTGAAAGCACTCCACTAGCTAATGGTGGATTTAATACCATCCAATTGGGATCTTCATCAGCCCCAGAAAGCAGTTCACTCTTCTCCACAATCCAATCATCAACAATGTCAATGTTGTCAATAGAAATAGGATCAAATGGTTTACTCTTCAAAAGTTGCCTGTGTAGTTAAAAACCATGATTTCCCCCATGAATTTAGCAATGACAAATGTAAGTGATATCTATCATATTAGGTAAAACACACATACAGTCGTTATTTCTAGATCAATTTCTTACCTTTGCTGCAAACGCAAGTTATAACGGACAAAAATGAGGTCACAGAGTCGCTGATGCTCCAAATAGTTCATTCGTTGGTTATGAATTTGTTCAAAAGGAATGTGAATCCGCTCACATCCCCTTGCACTGCAAGTTTGACTGAGAATGCGTACAGCCAAACGCATCAGATTTGGGCAACCTCCTCCATATGTGGACCACCACTCAGCTGCAACAAGAATCAACATATTATCCCACAAAAGATGCATTTATAAATACCATAAGGATAGCAAAAGCTATAATAATAGCCAATAACCACCACCACGACAAAAAATGGTCCCCAAGTCTTTCTTACCAGGAAGTAAAGTTTGTCTTGCTCTGACAGCCATCTTCCTTCCCAAGTCCCCTGCTGCACTTTTATACAAGCTGAGCTCCTTTTGGATTTTGTCTTGGACTTTTGTCTCAGGCACTAATCTTTCTATACAATCGAGCATGCCTGATGATACCTCATTGGAAACTTCTCCCTGGATGCTGTAGAAGAACTGAGGGTTGAGGAAGAAACCTGCTGCATGAAGAGGGCGAGGCAGTTGCCTATCCCACCTCCAATCAATGATATCCCAGTAAGTCATGTAGTCTCTCTTCTTCACCAATTCCTTCTTAATTGCTTGTTTAACTTGATGCATGGCCACATAAATATAGCCCATTGCAGGCCTCTTGTTGCTATCGACCAACTTAAGAACTCGCACTATAGGCTCTGTTATGCGAACAATTGCAGCACAAGAAGACCAAAATTCTAAACTACCAATAAGATTAGTCATAGCAATGCCTCCAGGCTTTTTTGAATATGGGCATTCCATCCACTCCTCTGAACCGACCATTGCTGTTAACTCCTCTTTCAGACTAGTCATGCTCTTCAATGTGATGAAATTCATAGCAGCACGGGTGTCACCAGGGATTATCAAATCTTTACCATTTGTATACTTCCTCATCAGATTCAAAACAATCGCATGATTGTAGATAAACCCTGTAATGGTCTTTGCATTCTCAATGACCCCACTTATTGCCTCCAACTTCCCAATAACCTCGAGCATTGCATCTATGCACTGTGAAGCACATGGTGTCCAAAACAATGTAGGAAAGGTTTCGGTCAACCTTTTCCCTGCAATAGCATGGCTTTCAGCGTTGTTGGTAATCACTTGTACTACATTTGCTGCACCAACTTCTTCCACCACATGCTTAAGCAACTCATAGAGCGTATCAGCAGAGGTAACAATATGTGATGCATCAACCGACTTCAGAAACATTGTTCCTTCAGGACAATACACCAAAAAATTGATCAGGGTTTTACCGGTCTCAGTGGTCCATTCATCGGCCAATATAGAACAACCAGTCCGACCCCACATCCCCTTTAAACGCAGCAACTTGTTATTCACTTCTTCAATCGATCTCTTTAGAATCCAACCACGAAAATCATGATAGGAGAACATTTCAAGCCCCGGCCCAGCTGATGCAATCGCATCTAACATCGGTTGGAAATACACGGAATTCACTGCATCCAAAGGCACCCCAGCCTCGTAGAGAAACCGCCCAATTGCCATATAAACCTGATCCTTATCCATAGTCGCTCCCGAACCGGACTTGATGGGCACGCCGACCTCCAATGCAGTGACAAGAGGTGGGAGAGGGGCAGGAGGGGGAGGAGAAGTATATCTGGCTCTCTTCTTCCTCCCTCTCTCTTTGGGCATACCCTCCTCTCTCACCTCCACCTGAATGGGAGCAATATCACCGAGAATTTCAGGTACCGGGATCATTTGCAGCGCGGCATCCACTTGGCCCCCTTCCGCGTGATTGTTACCCGAGTTAACCTTCTTCACCTCCTCAGCAAGCTTAAGCTTCTTCTTCTTTCTCACCGCCGCGCCATCCAAGCTCTGCTGCATGGCGACCTGGACCTCCGGCGGGACTTTCGGGCAGCACGAAGCATTGCCCTTGTGCCGGGCAAGATGTTCTTTGATTCGGTGGATCCCACCGCCGAGAAACAGTTTCATGCAGTACATGCATTTCAGCTTCGTCCGGCCACCGGACCGGATCATCAAGCAGTGCTTCCAGGCCGGATCATGCTTTTGGGTGCCAATTGGGAGTATAATTTCCGAGGCAGATGCCATTCAACTGTTTGGCAACCGAAATAACTGTCATCCCACTGCACTCTTGGAGTTGGACAAACTAATTGAAACCAAGAAAGAAGAGGTAGCAGGGATGAGGACCACAGTTGGGCCCGCATGGTGGGAGGACTGGGTCCCACTTGATAGACGGACGCGTGTCAGGAAGGTGGGCGCCCACTTGGTGAATTTTGTACAGAGAGCCTACTATCTGATCTACTTAACGGATTTACGAAAGGGAAGAGGAGGGAAATGGGTTGAGGACGTACCCGGTTTCGAAGCGTTCTCTCTCCTCCAGGTTGTGAGCCTGAGGGTTTGTTTTTCTGGGACGCGCCTCCGGGAACCAAAAGGGGGAGAATGCGGTTCGGTTTGGTATAATTTATAGGAGTGGGAGAGGGTTGGGGGTCTGACCGGCCAAACCGGTAAGGCGCTGGGGTTGGTTTCCTTTATCGGCGTCGGCCTAATCGGGTTCCACCGGTCAAAGCCGCGCGTTGGACCGGTTCCGCGGGGGAAAAAACCGGAACTCCCGGTTGCACTTGCCCCGCGGTAGGCGCGGCCTCGGGGCGGTTCGGATGCCGTCCGCTCCGGCTCAGGTCGGCCGGCGAGTCTCTCCCGATGGATCGTTCCACCAAGAAAAATCCTCTCCTTTCTTTCCCCTTTTTGGGTTTTCTTGTCTTTCCCCTCTGAAGAGGAGAGGTCGGACGGTCTACCTTTTTTTCCCTCAGGTTTTTTGTTCCTTTTCTTCTAGATCGGGTCGATCGATAGGAATGGCTTTGAGAGCGGTCGAGGCCTCCTCGCGCGGGCGAATTCGAGGTTAAGATTCTCTCTGAATTCGCTTATGCTTGTTTTAGTGGGTAATATAGTGGATTATTTCGACAACTCGATGCATCTAAATCTAAATCTAGGGTTTGGTCCAGAAATAGTATTAGGGTTGGACTGGGCTTTCTTCCCTTTGTTTCCCTTTTGCCTTCATTTTTATTTTCTTAGGACTTGAGGGCATTAAATCTTGAAGAGCTGTGTGTCTCGAACCCTAGATTGTTTGGGTTTATGTAGTCAAATGGAGGGAATTTGACTGAGGGTAAAAGATAGGTTATCTGCGGTGTTTTGTTGTAAGTTTTTGCAACTTTCTTTCATCCTGTTGTTGGAGCTAGTTCTTTACTGAGGAATTATGGATATGATGTGGAAGATATTTGGAATTTTCCATCTTATAATGCTTGAAGCCTTGTTGGGCCTGCTTAAGCTGTTTGCTTTCCTGTTTTCAATGATATGCATCAGGTAATGGTTCCTGAATAATGACTTCAGTTCCTGTACCAAAAGCAAAATTCTTCCTATCAGAATTAATCGACCGTGGATTTCGTCTAATATATGAAACAGGTTTTGTGCCTTGAATTGATGAGCCGCTGTATCAAATGTCTGACTGGAAAATAAAACTTAAAGAAAAAACTTGGACAGCAACCACATAAGTATTTTGTCTGCTAAATATGGATTATTTGCTCGATGCAACGATAAACATGGACCTCGTGGTTGCAATAAGCTCATTAAAGATGGACAACTGGGTGTTACTGAAAAAGCTCATTAATGATAGGGCCTCAATTTGCTGGAAATCTTACTGTGCTTTTGCATTAGTTTACAAGCCACTGAATGAACAGAATTCTTTTTTTTTTCACAATTTAGGCCGTAGCAATGCTACTTTTTGCTGCATTTTTTTAAAATTGTTCATATCTTGTTATATAGAATTTAGCTTTATCATTGACTTGGGTTTCAGTATTTTGCTTGCTTGTAATACTTCATATGTAGATTTCTTAATGCTGAACAGACCAATGATTGGCTTGTCATCTTCTGTGTCATTATGCTGTTCCTAAGATTATATGTTGTGCAATTGTTATTAGCATTTTGGGCCATAGTTTTAACGGATAGAGGTTTCCTCCTGACAGGAAAAGAATCTCGTACATGCTCATTATCTAGTGTCCCTCTTATGAGTTTTTACACCATTTAATGCATCAATGCCAATGTATTAGCATATCCAGTTTTCATACCGGGATTCAAGTTCTAGGTTACCTTTTGAGTTTATTTAACCTAATTTGGATTGAAATTAGTTCTCGGAGCCTTTAGACATGGTGTTCGATCAGTGGTTGGATCTCTAGGGTCTTCAAACATCAGGTTCAAAGATTGATATTACTTTTAGCTGAAGGGTAGTGTTTTGCTTGTCTTCTTTATAAATGGAGATATATTGAGTTGTGAAGGTAAAGTTGAAATTTTTAGTTAAGGAGTGCTGCACCGTTTCTACTTTTAGCTGAAGGGTAGGGTTTTGCTTGTCTTCTTTATGAATGGAGCTATATTGAGTTGTGAAGGTTGAAATTTTTGGTTGAGTGCTGCACCATTTCTTCCACCTTGATCCTCCCACTCTTTTATGTTCTAGTAACTTTTTCTTGGTTATTCTTTAGATTATATCTTGCATCAGTACTTGAAGTAGCCTACTCAACATTTGAAAATTTGGCATGAAATAGAACCAGTTAGAGTAGCATTTTGCATTGGGATTACATTTATTATTAATTGATGGTATTGTGGTGAAGTTTTGGAAGTGGGAAGGCCTCTTTGCCAGGGAGGTGGATGCGGGATGGAGGGGCAGGTCTCCTTGCCCCATTATGCTTGAATTGGCTAGGCTATTTCTCTGATAGAATGCAAACTGGAGTGATATGTCAAAGAATAAGACAGACATTCTTCTGCCAATGGAAAGAAAATCAAGTCATTTCCCCACTTCCTGGTTTTGCAATCTTGTACCTAAGAGTTCTATGTTGCTGCTTGCGGATGGTCATTTCTTTGCAATGTTTTAAAATACATCTGGGCATGATGGTCTTCCCTAACAATTTTGGGTGCTGTATTGTTTTTCATAGTCACAGGGGGACTAAGTATTGCCCAAAAATGTTACCAACTGAGCTTTTTCAATCAGGTTTCAGAGATACGTCACAGATACAAATGCCGGCAAAGTCTTAGATTATAGGAAAATATGTTACATATTGTTTTTATTCGGGACCTCTTATTTTTAAACAGGTGATGTTCAATTGCCACCTGTGTATAGTTTCATGTCTTCTTCAGCAACCACACCCCCTCCTCCCATTCCAACAAAAGAAAATATATATATAATTCATATTATGTTTTGATGCTTTAAGAATTCATTCTGCTGCCCTCTCATGTGCAAGATTCTTTGACCTTTTATAACTATCATATCTTTTTGATTATAGCGTTAAATAGAAGCCACTAATACATAGTATATGTTTGTTTAGATGGAATAATATCAAACTTTTACGATTAAATTTGTATTTTCTTTTTTGAAATTTTATGAAGTTATTAATTCTCTTTCCTAGTGGAACTTACTTCTTATTATTAAGGTTCATTAGAAAGTTCTGAATTATGAATTTGGAACCCAAATCCGTACTACTATACTAAAAACTGAGCTATGTTTCTTTGGGTTCTTAGCCAAATCTCTGTCAATTGTTGGCATTGTAGGAGTTATCTTTACCATCCAATAGTTGAAATCTTTATTTGTGTTCACTTTTCTTTCAAGGCTGTTTACAAGGCAGTTACATTCTTATCATTCTTTCACTTCTCCTCAGTTTCTTTAGAATGGAAGCCATGTTGACTTTTTCAGGGATTCACCATGTCCTTGCTTTTTTGAAAATTTTCTCAAGTGTTATTCTAATATTTTCATGTCATAATTAGCTTCATTTGAACAAGATCAACTTTTTTCTTTCATATATAATTTCATGATGAAGGTGGTATATCTATTGTTTTGGATTAACTACTCACATGTTTGTTGTTTTTTTCTCATTTATGCTTCCTCCCACATGTTACATAGTTGGAAAGAGGTTGTATGTTGGCCATCACTGGCTGCTCTTATGTTTGCTCCTGCTGTAGACATGGCTCAATTAGTGCCTTCTATTGTGGCCAAACAGTAGGTATGGTACTTCTCACTTGCAGACTCTTTATCACAATTTAGCTACATTGTTAAGGATATTTTGAAAAAGAATCATGTAGTTTTTCCATGCCCTCTTTATTGAGAAGGGAGCTCCAAATATGCTATGTGCTCGTAGTTGAGGTAGCCACTTGGATTTACAACCTTGGTTGGATTTTGATAAAGTTTTCAGTTGAAGTCCGGCAATCTTCCATATTATTAGATCTATTCAGATGAGTACGGATAATGAGCACCGACAGTACTCAAAGGCTAATTGGGGAGCGCGATTAGTCATAAACTGATAACTATATCAGTAACAAACCGATTAAGTAATTTGAATTTCAACCAACCATTATCTGGGGAACTATAACCAATGACCTAAAAAATCAAGGGTCGTAATCAGGGTTTGCCGTATCGGGTCGAACCGCTTGATACAGGGCGTACCGAGCCGAACCGGTCCGATTTGAGCCTATTTTTCGAAAAATGATCCCGAACCGCTCGGTTCGATGCGGTTCGGGCCCATACCGCCCGGGGGACCATTTCACATAGGAGAGGGGGGAAGGTGGGGGCCTTTTCACGTGGTTGGGGGGGAGGGGGGAGAGAAATGGGCATGGCCCACTTCACATGGGGGGAGGGCCTGGTGCTTAGGGAGGGGGGAGAGAAATGGGCGTGGCCCACTTCACATGCAGGGGAAGGGCCTGGTACTTTAATAAGCACCAGGCCTTCGGTGTTCTCTGAGAGTTCTCAGAGAACACCCGTGGCCGTGGGCAACCTTAGTCTCAACGGTTTCGTTGAGACCTCCAAAAAATTAGAAAAGAAGACAAAATTTCGTAAAATTGGAGGAGTGATTTGAGAAGAGGCTGATCTTTGACCGGAGATAAAATAATATGTTATTTTGTTAGTAAATATTTTTTTTTTGTTTTTGTTGTTAGAAATAGGATAAAAATGAGGTAAAATGAAAATAAGAGAAAATCATGCCAAAATCTTATGATTTTGGTATGATTTAATTATATGTGATAGATCTTTGAAAGATCTACACAATGACACCAAAATTATTAATTTTTATTAATTATATATTTTTTAAATATTTTTATATATTTATTTATTTAAAAATTAATAAAAATTTAAATTTAAAAAAAAAATCAGAGTTTGGGAATCATATTTAGAATGATTCAAGCTACTTAAATCTAATCTCAAATTTTTTTTTTGAAATATTTAAAATTAAAAAATATTTTTTTAATTATTTAAATAAAAAAATTAATTATAAAATAAAAAATATATAAAAATAGTGTTATATTTTAGTTAATTTAAAAATATTATTTGAAGCATATAACATATTTATTTTGAATTTATAAGTTTTAAAATAATTATTATAATTATTTTAAAATTATATATAATTATTTTAATTATCATTAAACTATATTCATGTTTTGTTATACTTGCATATATTTATAAGAAAAAAATTAGAGCATGATGTTCGTTCACTTTAATTAATCAGCTATTTTATAATATATATTTATTTATATAAAAATTATTTAAAAAATAAAAAAAATAAAAAATCAGAGTTAGTTTTGAAATTGAGAATAATGTTTAGAATGATTCAAAACAATTGAAATATTTGAATCTAACTTGAGATTTTTTTTAAAATTTTTTTATAAATATTTAAATAGTAAAAAATATTATCAAATAAAAAATATATATAATTAGTGTTATATTACAATTAATTTGAAATAATTAGTATTTTGTTATACCTGCAGAAATGAGTAAGAAGAAAGATTCAGAGCGTGACATCGGTTGGGATCATGGTGAGATGCTCTCGACTCGGCATCATTGGAGATGCAAATAGTGCAACACAGAGTTCAAGGGAAGAGAGATGACTAGGTTGAAGCAGCATCTGGCTGGTGGTTATCCTGATGTGTCTATATATCAAAAATATCCGCAAGAGGTCCGACAATTGATAAAAAAGCACTTTACTGATTCGAAAGCAGCAAAGGAAAGGACAAAGCAGAAAAAGACTGAAGTAGACCATCGAACTGCAGAGCCACCTTCTTATCATTCTAGAGAGTCAGAGGAGGCTTCTGTTCCAGATGATGAGGAGGCACAGATTGAGGCTGCCATTCAAGCGAGCTTAGCGGATCAGTATCAGTAGGAGGAGATGGTCCGGTACAGAGAGCAATTCGGACCATCATACTATGAATCAGAGTCTGGATCAGCGACTGGTGGAAAAAAATTTGAGCTAAGGAGGACTACCTCAGTCAGAGAGTCTGGTGGTAAGGGAGCAGACGCAGCATGTCTTCTTTGTTGGGAGCTTTTGACAGTAGGAGGAGGTCCTCTAGAGATATTCCAGCAGGAGCCAGCATTCAGGATTTGGATCCACATGCTTTGTCCAGTAAAGATTCAAAGCAGCAGAGAATTAACAGTATGTTAAAAAAAGATAAGAAAAAGGATATATGGCGAGTTACTGGATCATGGTTTCATTTCAGCCATATTCTAGCAAATGCAGCAGCCAACCCTTACTACCAATCTGCTATTTCAGCCATAAAGGCTGCCGGCCAGGGTGTAGATCCTCCAGGACCTAAGGACATCTATGGTCAGCTTCTTGACAGTAACAAGGAGGATCTGCAGAGATGGATTACTTCTTACAAAAATAAATAGCCTACATACGGTCTGACAGTGATGTGTGATGGTTGGACAGGTCCTACTAGACAGAGTATCATTAATTTTTTGACATACTGTGATGAAAAAATATTTTTTCACAAATCAGTTGATGCTTCAGATAAGATGCACGATGCCACATATATCCTTGGTCTGATGAAAGAAGTGATTGATTCAGTAGGTGAGCAGCATATCATGCAGGTCATCACAGATAATAGACCACAATATAAGACTGCCAGAGAGTTGTTGATGAAGCAGCGACCGCAGATATACTGGATCCCATGTGCTGCACATTGCATTGATCTTATATTGATGGATATTAAGAAGATTCGTAGGGTACAGCAGGTAGTGAAGATTGCCCAGATCATTACTAGATTTATCTACAACCACACATGGGTTCTTTCATTGATGCGGACGTATACTCGGAGGGAGATCTTACGATCAGGTATCACACCATTTGCTACCAACTACATAGCACTTGATAGTCTTCTTCAGAAGAAAGCAGTCCTACGTCAGATGTTTGTCAGTCCGAGTAGTAGGAGAGCAGATATGCGAAGGCCGGCACTGATAGAAGTCATGTGGAGAACTTGATGACGAGTCAGTCATTTTGGCAGCGGACTGAGAAGGTAGTGAAGGCTATCAAGCCTTTATATGAGGTGCTTCGTGCTGTGGACAACGAGAGATACCTCCAGATGGACTTCCTATATTACATGATGGAGAGGACAAAGAAACAAATCAGTAAGAATGATCTCAAGCATGCTCAAGAATTTATTAACATCATTGAGCACCGTTGGGACTATCAAATGGATAGAGATTTGCATCTAGCTGATAAGTTTGGATTTAAGAATGTTTTAAAATATTTTTTCGAAGCATGAAAATAAAAGTATGCTTAATCAGTCTTAAAATTTATCTGCAGCTTATTACTTGAATTCGAGATTTCAGTATACTATTTCGGAGATAGATATGGACAGCGAGCTTCTTGCTGCTCTTCGCAATATTATATATAAGATGGTGTCCGATCCAGAAATCACGTCGTTGTGTCTGTAAGAGATATGCTAGTTTAAAATAGATGTAATTATTCAACTGAATTCGATCTGATATATTTATAAATAATAAATATATTTTATTTCAGTGAAACAGTTTAGAGAGGGATTAGACAGTTTTGAAGTTTCATTAACTGTCGTAAGCAAAAAGCAAATGAATTCAGATAAATTACATATCAATAATGAGCAATATAGATTGATATATAATTTTACTTAATAATATCATCAAATTTGATATGTAATTTTGCTTTTACAGCTGAATGGTGGATTTATTTTGGAACGTCAGTGAAAAATTTGAGACATGACTGTCTGTATTCTTTCTCAGACGGTCTCTGCTAGTGGCTGTGAGCGTAATTGGTCCACTTTCGTCTTTATTCACAGCAAACAGAAAAATCATCTGACACAAAAATACCTCGACGATCTTGTATATGTTCACTACAATCTGAGGTTGAGGCTAAAATACATTCAGGAGGAAGTTCAGTTGAAGTACACTGATCTGATGCTGGATGATTATGCCGACGAGGACGACGATCCGATCATCGGATGGCTTGCAGGTCAGCAGCAGGAGCCAGAGCTTGATGAGCCGGGGTCTCCTCCACGATCAGCTAATGTGGTGGCAAGAGAGATCAGGGTGGATCCAGGGCAATGGGCAGAAGAAAATATTTCACATAGGGTTCCAGCTGATCAGCCACAGCCTGAGGGGATACAAGAGACTCATTCATTACATGACTCACCGTCCAATATATCTTTTCAGAGATTCGAGCGAGAGATGTATAGACGATCCTCCCGACAGCCAGCAAGAAGGTATCCATCCTCCCAATCACAGAAAACTCAGTCACAGAGGGGCACAATGTGAGGAAAAAAAAGACAGTTGTACGTGCACCACTCTCGAGAGTACAGAAGCTATCTGACAAAGATACGGACACCAGAGAGAGTAATGATGATACTGGTAGTAGTAGCCATAGATCTGATGATCAGAGAGGAATTGGAGGACAGGAGACCATCGTTTATGAGACAGCCACAGGATGACATTCGATTCACCGATGAGTCTCAGTTTACACATGTCACACAGGATAGAGATCATGATGGATGAGTCGGTAGAGATTGTGGGGAGCCGATTTCATATAGATGACGGACTCCTAGAGGTTGTCCAGCACATGATGCAGTTGCGGATAATCTTGCACGTGGAGTAGGATCCATAGATGTATTTGTATCATCTTTGCATTATGGATCCTATTATCCGCAGCCACCTTATAATCCATATGCATATGGTGCATTCGAGGCATCGTCTTCTAGTGGTTACTACCCTATACAGCCTGGAGCATCTTACGGATCAGATTTTGCTACTGGCATATTTGGATGGGCTCCTCCGCAGTCGTACCATCATCCGGAGGATACTTCTCAGAGTCAGAGTTTTAGTGAAAATTCTGAGATGTCTTACAATCCGGAGAGGATGCCTTATGGGATAAATATTCGAGAGTACTGTGCAACTTGGCTAGAGGGTTGGACTGATATCCCTCCAGATTATGTTAATGATCCAGACATCTACAAGCATCACAGACACTCGATAAGAAATTAAATGCAGAGTATATCTTGGGATTCGTATATCAGTTATTGCACTTTGTACTTAAATATTTAGATATATTTTAATACATATTTTATATATTTTTTTTTTAGTTTTAAGATGACATAGTTAAAATATAATGTAAATAAATATATGTTTGAAATTTTGGATCAAGAGTCTTTGTACCGCTATCTAACTCCAAATTGAACCCAAATATGTCAATAATATGCAATATAATGCCATTTTGAGGTTGTATTTATCAATTATTAACTTCAACATCCAAAAAAAAAATAAAAATCGAAAAAAAAAATTATGTACCGATATCAAACCGATATGTTTTGGCGTATCGTGAGTCGGTATGGTACCAGTACCGTACCGTATCGGGCCGGCACCAGTACGTCGTTCAGTACCGATACAGGGAACCTTGGTCGGAATAATGGTTACAACGCGTAAAGAGCGCATTAGCTACTCACAATTGAGAAATCGTGAGCCTAATTAACTACCCATTACACCCATAGTAAATTCAATAACTCCCACGCCCCAAGGGGTGGAATTTACGGAGTAACAGTAGACTCCACCTCCATATAGAGAGAGAGATAAGAGGGGGGCCAAGGATAAGTTTTGGCTAACAGATAATTTTCTCTAATCTTCGTGGTTTTTTTTTTCTATTGTTCTCTAAACTCTGACTGACTTGAGCATCGAAAGGTCCTCCACTGAACAAACTCTAGCAAGAGGACTTATTTACAGGAACAATTTATGCTGGGAGCAGGGTGCGACTTACTCGATGTTACACTGAGATTTCTATCAGAGTTTAGCGACAACAGATTGGCGCACCAGATAGGGAGGCTAGAAGCAACCATAGCCTTGATCCTCTTGAAAGAAGAAATCATGACAAGAACAAGAGTGCAAAATGCATCTGCTAGCACTGCCAGACGCTCTTCACAGCAAGAAGATCATCTAAATCAACATGCTGGGCCCAACTCTTCATGCCTCGTGATCGTAATGGACCAGCAACAATTTACCAGGCTCGTATAATAAGTACAAGCCCTTACAGCTATCACTCAAAGTCTACAACAAATGGTGGAAAAACAACAGCAATAACTGGAGGAACCGGCACCGTATGCTGCACCTTCTAGCATAGGCGGCGATCTCTCTATCAACCTTCAAAGCAACGCCAACCTACACGACACTCACATCACCCAAATCCCTTGAAATGACGAACTCCTCATCGGCAAAATTTGAGGAAGGAGAAACGGCGTCGCTGTCCTTCAAGATCATTCGGAGAAGATTCTACTCCAGGATATTCCCAATGTCGTGACGAGCCCTGACAACTGAATGATTATAATCGAAAGTTATAAGAGATCGATCGTCAACTTGTCGAGCTCCAGAGAGGACAACTGAGGGCCATTGAATGGCCTCGGATTTAACACCCATCTTCTTTTCTCCTAAAGAATCAAAGAAAATCCGATTTCAGCTCGTCTTAAGATGCCTCAACTGAAGCTTTATGATGGCTCTTTGGATCCACTTAACCACCTTGAGAACTACAAGACTCTCATGATAATTCAAGGGGCTACTAACGCCCTTCTTTGTTTGGCTTTCCCGGCAACCCTTAGAAAATCTACTGGGGTGTGGTATTTTGGACTTCAATCAGGAAATATATACTCTTTCGAGTAACTTGAGAAGCAATTCATGGCACACTTCAATATTGGTAAGAGGATGCTATGAAATTCTGATAGCCTCTTCTCCATCCAGCAATGAGAAGGAGAATCTTTAAAGGACTACGTGGCACGTTTTAATGCTGACGCTTTGAAAATTCACGACCTCAACGAATCAGTGGCCATCTCAATCATGGAATGGGAACTTTGGAGTTCCAGATTTACCTTTTTTCTGGATAAGAAATTCTCAATATCTTATTTTGAACTCCTCGCACGAGCACAGAAATACGCTCATGTCGAGCAAGGTGCGACTAGTCGGCGAGAAGCCAAAAGAAAAATGATGGCGAAGAAGAAACATGAAAGCAAGCTCAATTAAGAATGGCTTCGTACCAACAATGAGTAGTCCGATATTATAATTCTTGGATTAAGCCCAAGATCTTTTGGCTAGGAGATCTTGTTCTGAGACAAGCCGAGGTCTCCAAGCAAACTGAACAAAAATTATCTTCAAATTAGGAAGGCCCACATAGAATTGCTAGAGTACTTCGACTTGGAGCATACAAGATTGAAAATTTGAACAGCATCGAAATCTCTCAGGCTTGGAATGCCGAAAATATCCACATATATTATCAGTGAGTCTTTTGTAATTAATTATATAATGAAAGTACTTTGTTTTGGCAGGTCATGTTCAACAATATCAACTAACAAAAAACTATGTCATAACACGGAATATTCGGTATTCAATCAAATAAAATGATCGATTAACACCCAATCACATCAATAGAAAACATTATCGGCTAGCACTCAGCAGATAACAATCGGTTTGCACCCGATCAAAGAAAGGCTCTAGACAGTCAACAATGAGTTGGTTATAAACCAATCAAAAGAAGAAAGAAAAGCCAAAAAACTAGCCACTCAAAATATCCAACATAGTCACTTGGTATCCGATTTTGTTGCTCCATTTTTCTAAAAAGTTTTACTTTCAAAAGCATACCGACAAGCATTCTTGGCAACATGTTGCTTACATCTCGACTACATACCAACTTCTATACTTAGAAAAATTTTTCAACTTAAACAAAGAACAAAAAGGCGGCAGGAAAAACAACTTGCCAAAAATACACCGAAGACCAAGCTTGAAATCATGATGACATACTCTCTTTGCCCAATATACTTAAACCATCTCGGACTCGGGAGTGGAGAGCAACTATTAAGGTAACTACTCAAATTTACAACATTGGTTGAATCCTTATAAAGTTTTTCGGTTGAAGTTTGATAATCTTCCATATTATTAAATCTATTCGGATGAGTACCGGCAATACTCAAAGGCTAATTGGAGAGCATGATGGATCATAAATTGATAACTATATCAGTAACAAACTGACTAAGTAACTCGGATTTCAACTGACTATTATCTGAGGAACTATAACCAATGATCTGGAAAATTAGGGGTCGTAAAACGGTTACAACGTGCAAAAGGCACATTAACCACTCGCAATTGGGAAATCATATGCCTAATTAACTACCCATTAAACCCACAGTGTATTCAGTAACTCCCATGCCCCCAGGGGCAGAATCTATAGAGTAAGGGTAGACTCCACCTCTATATAAAGAGAGGTAAGAGAGGGGCCAAGGGTAAGTTTTGGGTAACAAATAATTTTCTCTAGTCTCTATGGTTCCTTCTTTCTACCTTTCTCTAAACTCCGGCTAACTTATGTATCGGAGGGTCTCCCACTGGACAAACTCTAGCAAGAGGACTTATTTGTAGGAACAACTTATGCTGGGAGCAAGGCATGACTGACTTGGTGTTACATTGAGATTTCCACCAGAGTTTAGCAGCAACAATCACCATTGTTAACTTGATGATTACAAATTACTAGGTGAAGATAGCCTATAGTCCCTGTTAGATGTTGGAATCAGAGTTATTAAGGGGAACCTCAGTTTTGAGCCTTTGTTATGGATGTTACAAAGAAAATAGCTAAATAACACATTAGGAGATACCACCGGGGGCGGGGGGGGGTGGTTGGGGGGGGGTGTTGTGTGGGGATGTTGTGGGGAAGAATGGTTGCATGAAGTGAAGAGGGACCAGTCCTTGTAAAATGGGAATCATGTAAGATAAAGATTCCTTCCTTGAAAAATACTCAAGGCTGCATCTTTCCAAGTTTCTTCAAATCACTTGTTCTTTTGAGCACCATTGATAAGGTTTCATGCAAGATATTCAAAAAGTGTTAGTGGTTGCCTAATAATGGACTGGGGAGCTGTAGCCTAAGCTCATGCGATTTGACATGTACCACCAGTTGTTTGGATCAATTATTTTTACACTTGCTTAATCAACAATTGCTGGATTTACTAATTAAACATTGTATTGGGAATAATTAAAAACATCACATTGATGTGCATGATGAAATAATGAGTTATGTTTGCTTAAACAAAGTTGTAATCCTCCAAAACCTTTTTTTCTTCAACATTTTTCTTGTGATATGTTTCTTTCCCCTTTCTTCATCCTTGTTTATTTACAGTAATAACTGCCTTTTTTAGTGGCAGAATCATTGTATTCGAAATTAATTTTTGTGAGCATATATTTTTCTTCAACCGAATGAACTCACAATTGTGAACACAAAATAATGAATTAGGTAAATATTGCGATCAATAGTTACCTAATTCATTAATTCAATAGTTATTTATTTTTCCTGAACTATGAGTTGGTAGAAAGTGAATGAATTCGCAACATATTTTTGATTTCTATTATATGATAAAGGATTTCTTTAATTAAATTGATTATCCTTTACTAACCCTTTCACTTCACATTTATCTTCTGATAAAATTGCAGAATTTATTGATGCTGATATCGGATGGAAAGCCAAAGAACTTAGCGAATCTTTCACTTGAAGTCTGGCAAGAATTGGTCTTTCTATCCTGATCCCTATCAAAATGTGGTTGAAGTTGCATTCAAGCTTATTCAGGGCAAGGCCCCTGGAACCCTAAATCAACTCGATGCATGACCATGGGAACTATATATAAATCTGAGACTCAGATAATTCCGATGCAAAGTAGCTTGGAATATATTGTCAGCATGGTTTTGGTGCATCATATCTGTACATGCTGCAGAGTAGACTGGTCGGATGTATGAAAGAAAATAATCACTTTATGAGTTAGAAAAAGGCATCTGGAATAATGCTAGAAATACTGTAGAATGCCAAGATGCTGGAGTTTGCAATGGAAAGTTTTGACGTGAGCAGGAATGCTAACATTGGAAAGGAGAGCTGGATTTAGGAACTTGCCCACAAAGATTATTTTGTTCAATCACTTGTTCTTCTTCATGGCTCTGCTCAGATTATTGATTCAGCAAACTACCTAAAGTTGAACTTAATACTGGCATTGCCTTGGGTTGAAGATGTTGTAATGATTTTGTTATTAGAGGCCACCGGGGATGCCCGTGGGCAAAAGGATGAATTTTTTTGGAATATTTCTTATATCTTAGTGTTGATTTATCCGAAGCCAATGAAGGGGAATCAAATTGACTCTTTTTAGGATGTGGGATCGATAGGCTTGGAAGGTTTTCAGCTACAGGTTCGAAGATTTTTGACAGAAGGTGGGTATCAGAATAATCTTCGAAATATGCTTGCAATAAGTTGGAGTAGCTCTATGCACAAACCTGGCTTGTGATTAGTTCTGCCGAGTATGGTGTCTATGTTGGAGAGATTATTATACAAAAGAACAGTTCTGTTCTCTGTATCTACAGAAATTACTGGAGGATTGGCCAAGTCCAATCATCAGTGTTAGCTTGGTAGCATAAATTTCTGTACACTGGAAAACCCCCAAAATCTTGTGGATTAAGAATCAAAGCAGCCCTTGGAATGCTTTACTTTTTCGGTCATGTGTCTTTTCTATCTTGTGCTTGTGTTGATGATGAGGGATGGCAATGGGTAGGGTTTGGGTCGGGTAGTATACTACCCATCCCCAAACCCGAACTTAATACCCTATACCCAAACCCTACCCGATACCCAATCGGGTAAGAAAAGAGATACCCATCCCCATACCCAACGGGTTCGGGGATACCCGTGGGTAACCCATTTCCCCATACCCAATCCATACTCGCCCCATACCCAACCCATACCCGTCCATTCTATACCCAAAAAAAAGTAAAATAATTTTATGCATATTATCAATCAAAAATAGAATTACCAATTATATATATATACATACATACATACGCACATACACACTTCTAACACACACACACACATACATGCATACATATATGCATGCATACATATACATACATACATATATATAATTATATATATATATAGAGAGAGAGAGAGAGAAAGAGAGAGAGATCATATATATGTGTGTGTGTGTATATGTGTGTGTGTGTGTGTGTGTATATATATGTATATGTATATGTATATGTATATATATGTATATGTATATATATATTCGGATATGTATATATATATATATATATATATATATATATATATATATATATATATATATGTGTATATATATATGTATATATATATGTATATATATATATATATATATATATATATATATATATATATATGTATATATATATATATTCGGATATGGGTTCGGGTATTACCCATATTCATAGGTTCGGGTCGGGTTCGGGTAGAAAATAGCACTATCCATATCCTACCCATACCCGTACTATAGTTTTCGGGTTTTACCCAAATCCGAACCCAAACCCAGTCAAACCCTATTTTTCGGATTTGACCGGGTTCGGGTAGGATGTATACCCATCGGGTCAGATTAATTTTGCCATCCCTAGATGATGTGATATATGGGCTGCTGCTTATCAATGGTCTCCTTGTTGTGACCCACCCACCTGCCGTGAGCGTGGGCTCCAGCACTCGCAATCCAAGTTGTTCGGCTGGCAGTGCCACCGGGGAATTATATGGTTCACGTGTTGTAGTCTAGCAGAGCATATTGCGTGAATGGTCCCTGGCTATTCCTCTGCCGCCACCATGAGTGTAGCATTGCATTCAGTTTTATCATCATTCAGGACGGTTTTTTATCTAGACGGAGCAGAATATCTCAGCTGTAGCCCATAGATATGCAAAAGTTCAGAACAGACCTGGTCCCATTAGAAATGTTAAGGGTGGGTATCGGCCAGACATTACCGTGTTTTGTCCGATCAGACTTCCTACCATGCGTCTTAGATTCATTTTATAGCTTGACGTGTTCTCGATGAATGAGGGTTGTTAACCTAATGCCAGTTACATTTTTTAGTTGTAAATTAAAACGAGTCCTTTTTATCAGTGTAACACCGTTCTCAGACAGTTTGAAATAAGGCTTGATGATTATGATGATCAAGTTTAGGTCGAGCCTATCCCACTGTTGCTGTTGGTCGGCCAATCCAAAGGACTGGGGTGAATGGTATGACCTCTATGCCAGGAGGGTGCCATGCGAGGAGGTGCAGATGTAGCAGCTGATCATCCAAACTAGTTCTTTGTCATCGACATATTAATTGGTGAATTATGAGAGAGGGAGGGGGACGGGCCCATCCTCGTGTACCGTCACGCCTGTGGTGAAATAACAAGAAGAGAAGTATACACCCAGCATTTACCCTCCCTCATGTGGGCAACCCTCCCCGTTTTTAAAGCTCCACCAACCACCTCCCCGTTTTTACTTAGCCCAGCCCACCTCCACGCTCCTTCGCCTAGCTCGTCGATTGATGGTTCGTTGGGACAACCCCACGACCCACACCTAGCGTTGCGTGAGTTTAGGGGGGGCTACAAGTATAACTTCCACCCCTCTACTCCACGTCCTTTATCCTTCATACTCTTACTAGAATTTATACATCAGGCACAAAAGAGATACTTACAGAACAGAGGGTAGGGGTCAGGGTAGCGTACTCACAGTCAGCCAAAGGTTTCGAAAAACCGTTAGGAACCCTTACAGATCCCGTACACATCGTTCAGAGCCGCTGCGACTCTCTCTCTCTACCCGAGAATTATAAAAGGCGGCATCATCCTGAGTTCCTTTCGGGCCAGCTGTTCTCAATTCACAAATACCATCTTTGGGTTCCTCTTCCTGTGTACCTGCTCGTGAGAAGTCCCCTTCCACTCCACACCTATCAATCACATTGCCGAAAACGCGTAGAATCCAGAGGGAGGGAGGGAGAGGATGGTGGAGAGCAGCAGTCTAGAGCTGCTGTGCGACGAAGAGCCGTTTCTTCTAACTCCCGCAACTTCTCCGGTGCCAGCCCAACGTGGACCGCACTCGTGCTTCCCTGAACCTCCTCCACCATCCCACAGCAATATCACTGATGAAGAATGCAGCCAAGCCTTCCAGGATTACATCCTCAGGGAGCGCCATTATGCTCCGTGCGTTGGGTACTCGGAGCATCTCCATCGCTTTACTCATCTATCAACTGCCAGAACCAAAGCCATAAGATACATCATCTTGGTGTGTGATCGCTATCATATTCCAATTCTGACCGTGGGAGAGTACTTTGTCTCTCATGTTGCACTACTGCTGCTACTCTCACCAGTGGTTATCTTTTTTGCGTCTCTAGGTTTGTAGCCGGCTTGGTCTCGCCACTGGAACAGCATTTAACGCCGTGAACTATCTGGACCGCTTCTTCTCCATGAATTGTCGCATGGTACGTAGTACGTCCTCCCAGACTTGCTTGCTATCTAACTTCTTTATTTAGTCGATCGACGTCTTGGACGCAGAAATGGGAAGTTTGGATGACCGATCTGCTCTCCGTTGCCTGCCTCTCAATTGCTTCCAAACTGGACGAGGTCAACACCCCTTCCTTGCATCATCTCCAGGTTGTTTAATTTCTAATCTCTATACCCATTTCTTTCTTTCTTTCTTTCTTTCTTTCTTTCCTTATGAGTTCCCCAAGAGGAAGCATTGATCGTGGTTGACGTGGTACAAATAGACGGAGGATCTGAACCATTGTTTCCAGCCGAGCACGATCCAGCAGATGGAACTGACGGTCCTCAAAACACTGGACTGGCGTCTCTCCTGCGTCACCCCATACTCCTACGTCCACTTGCTGACGTGGCACATCCACTCCTCCCTATCCGCTCGCGTCACCCACCTTCTCCTCCGCGCTCTTCTAGGTAACCAACTGGCACCCCACCTCTTCATGATAAGAAAATCCAGTGTTTGGGAAACCGCATGATCGAAATTCAATGGTACAGATACCACGTTCGTGGATTTCGCTGCGTCCACCATCGCTGTATCGGCGATGAGGTGCGTCGTGCAGACCGGTGCTCTTTTCTCGACTCTCAGCCGTCTGATTCCGGTGGAACGCATGGTAAGATTGAAATTTTAATCCTTACCAACTAAAACCAATATTGTAGTTAAGCTTGCTATGATTGTTTCTTGGGCTAGAGTGACGTGGACAATTGTCACAAGATCATGGCCCGACGCATCATGGACCCGCACAACAAGAACGATGGTCCGTGGAGCCCGGTGTCCGTCATTCCCACGCTCTAGCGTGCGACATAGAGCCTCCTTGGTTCTTTGCCGGCAGTGCCTCGGAGGCAGCTCCAAGAACCCAAGGATCGAAAGGCTTCAGGATATAATCATCGATAGCCACACGTCATACACCACCGCATTGCATTGACTGTATGTGATCATCAAAGGTGATCATAGTATGATTCTTATCTCAGAGTTAAGGCAATGCTAGCCTAACAAAATGTTGCATGCCAAAAGGTTAAAGACTGCTGATGATTGCTCTACCATTGATCCCTGATACCTGAGCCAAGGCGCAATGAAGAGTTATGCATCAGCTGTCTGAACTTTTTGTGTCATTTATTATATTCAATTCTTTGTACATTTTGTGGGCTTACGGATTCTTCTTTTTCATTATTCGGAGTAATGTATTCTTCTTCTATACATATACATTAAAAATATATGCATTTATTTCTTTGAGTAATATGATTGATGTGCTCTTCGCTTGTTAATCCATGAATTTGTCAAAACTAATTAGAAATTGATAGAGAAAAAGCAACGTAAAAAATGTAGTTGTTGGACTGCTTCATAATTTTTTTCACACTCGTGATCGTTAGTTTTCAGTTTCTTTAATATATAAAGGAACTAAAGTGCACTTCCAGAAGGCTTGGAACAATGACGGAATGCTGCCATGCACAGGGAAGTGCTTTACCGACAGCATACCCATTTAAAGAAGGCCCTGCATTTTGTCACAATAGAGTAGAATTAAGGTTTTTCGTAACTTAGATTTAGTGCATAAGCATCTTTATTGATCTGTTTAGTCTTGCATATGATCATAATAGAAGTAGGTGATCTCGAGATCAAACTGAGAGGGAGCTTAAGTGAGACAAGTTGCGTATGGGCACGAGTCAAATTCATGCTTGCTTTTAAATAAATCGAGTGTCACCACTTGATCATGATAACCCAATGATAATGAAAACAGAGCGCGGTGCTTGATGGAAATAGACCATCAAAAAAAAAAAAAATCATGGAATATGTGTGAACCACATATAAAAACCTGTAATTTCTATTATTTTTTAATTACACAAGTACGAATGAGCCTCAGATATTAGTGGACATTGATATATTTGCGGATCTATCAAACTTAGTACATGAAAATTTATGATTAAAAATATTTATTAATTACAAACATAAGACAACAAAGACTGTATTGTTTGTAGTTTCGTACTTCACATAGATAGAGAGTGAACATGAAACGTAAAGTGATCCACCACAAGGCATCAGGCAATGGTACACAGAAATGTTCGTAGCGAGATATATTAGGCCTTGGTAATTATACAGCCTTCGTTACTGGTAATCATATAACTCTACCGATCCGTGTGTCGATAACAGCAGCCTTTGGCGGTTCCAAAAAGTCTAGCGCCTGGGCTAGAGATAATCGATGGTTCCTCCAAACAGTCTTCGCCCACTTTCTCATTCGTTCACCTTCATCTTTTCTGTTCTGCTGAATGCATAACAATTCTGCATATCCACCTAAACAATAATTATTTAGTCAAAACTTTAAGATGCCTCTTAATATTCCAACTACATTATTATATCAAGAAAAGGTAGAAGTTATGAAAAACAGTATTCTATAAAATAAATATGTACTAGTTATATATTTCTATCATGAAATATATAAGCTTTCTTTTTAGCATCAAGAAAAATTTTTTCTATCATCTAAATGCGAGCATTTTTACAGAAGCAAAAGTCTTTTACATTTATCAACATATGTAAAAGAAAACCATGTTACTATCATCTAGTTTTCTTTTTTCTTCTACTACTACACGATAAAAACTAAAATTGATCATGTGAAGCTCTAAACATGCTGCCATAAATTGGAAGCATACAGGAATCCTCTTCCATGATACACCTCAGATGAACCATAACAAACTAGTTCTAAAATAAGCTATATTTTATCACTCACTTTATCAAAAAGTTATATTACCACAATGGCCTTCTTCATACACTTCCTCACAACCGCTATTTGAAAGGTCATCTTAATTATTGTTCCTCCTTTGACCCATCAACCCAAGTATCTTAGCGAGAGGCAAGCATTTACAAAGCAGCAAATCATAAGCGTATGGACTGTAACCAAAAAGTCACAAACAACTCAAAGAAAGTTGGGAGGGCATATGCTGAGAATACCCAAAAAAGAAAGAAGTAAACTGGTTGAACCATTTCCAAAACCTCACGTTCCGAAACAAGTATTAATCATGGAGAAAAAACTTTTACTAGGAAGCAAATAATGTTGTAAGAAAGGATCTAAAGGCCCACACTAACTACAAGCTATTAAAGCCTACACAAGCTACTGAGGAGGGGCATCAATAAAGAGATGCAATTCATAATAGGGGCGGTCCACAGAATTCATACACATTAAGGATATTCTAGTTGAGATCAAGGATCGTCCAGAAATTTTAAAGAATTGTCTAGTCACAAGACTAGCATTGAAAAGCCTTTTTTCAGGGGGCAAATTAAGAACATTGTGCAATTAATGAAGATTGCCCTTGGATGTATTAAAATTTATATATAGTGAATGCTGCATATTGTCATTACTTGGAGAACATAGCATATCGCACATGTAGGAACTAGGAACACTTGAATGCAAAGGTTTTACCATAGCTAATACTTCTTATAATGTGAGGAATGACAACATCAGTTGTTAAAATCAGAATCCGAAAATGATTGGAACATTTTGTGATACGCAAGTTGTTCTAACAAAACTCAGACAGAGATGACTAGAATACCTTTGGATGAAGAGTTCTGAATTATTTGTAACCCCAAGATCATTTTATCATGGACATATTGAGCTTGCATTCAGAGACGTGGTTAAACTATTGATTTATATGTTTAGTTGTCCTAAACTGGGCACCATTGTCTTAGATTCTAGTGCTGGGGCCTCGAAGTACGTTACATGGATTGAGAAGGCTTAGTAAATCTGAATGGTGCTTGTATAGGGAACTGCCAATGTCATATTAGTTGTCTAAAGGAAAGGTATTGTTACATCTCATAATGCATGGGCTCACGTACAAGTGTTCAAAGCAGGTTTTGCTAAGTACACAGTATCCACAAATTTCTTCTTGCAGATTTTGTACCTGAATGACCTAGGTAACGTCATATTTTAATTGTCAGATGCCGATACACTGGGATACATCAAAGGGTCCAACAATCATAGGTCAAATAAAATCAAACATATGCGCATAATAAACAAACTGGTGGCTCCTTTTAAAGGAATGATGATTAGACAAAGAGGAGGAGAAAGCAGATCGTTCAGGGTGCAGGAAGTGGAATCTCCATGATAAGATGAGATGTCCATTACCACTATGCCCATGCCAACAGCAGCACTAAAGGACTTCAAAATCAATCAAACAAACTGGATCTGATACATTACATGTTTCTGTGCTTTAATGACACCACCAGCACTATATCCGCTTCGAGCATCACAGGAAGGATAAAATACCAATCATGTGGTCACTTGGAGTATTACAACCTTGTCAGATGTATTGGCTTTTCGGGGGGGTTAAATGACTTAACAATTGAAAATGCATTAAATTTATCAGCAGATTAAACGAAACACTACCTTACTTGAGGATTGGGATTGAGAGTATTTCAATAAACTTCAAAAATATAAATGAACAGAGAATTTCAAGCAGCAAGAAATAACCTTTAGAAAGAGGTCATCTATAGTTGATTTCCCCCCACCCCCTTCTATGATCTTTCTTTCTATTGACATGAAAGAACCCGAATCCTTCATAATGTTTTGCTTATATGCAATGATCCTACATATCATGCACATGGCAAATAAGGTGGTGCAAAGAACTACCTCTTGCAAGGGCAACAATGTCTCCTCTATCCACCTGTATTTCATCATCTGCAATGATACACCATCAAAAAGCCCATTCTTACATGCAGATGTGTCATGCAAAATTGGATATTCCAGTGGAAATTGAAATACCTTCGCAATCCAAGGCTGGAGCTTTTAGCAAATCAATGGCCCTCCTATATAATCCCTGTCATTTGGCAGTATCAACAAGCTATTAAGCAGATAATATACTGAATTCAATAAAAATAACAAGCTTCTTTGATGTGGGTGCTTCCATATAAATTATACCCAGTTGAGCGAAGAGCATGTGAGCAAAATTAAGATAATCATGGCATACAATTAAGAAAAAACCAATAGCACAAAACAAGGTGAAGTCATGCTGTATGTCTAGCCATGTTTGGCCACATTTATAGCTATTGAAAAAAACAAAAACAAAAACAAAACAAAACAAAACACACAACTGAATTTGCAAAGACACAACTACAGACACTTGTGACTTCCTTTATGAGATACCCAATAAATCTAGGTGAAACCAAACATGACAATTATGGAAATTTACTGCGACAAATACATCAAGGATCAGGCTGACCTCCTGGATCAATATAGAACTTGAAGCTTCCATTTTCGCTTTATGTTTAAACATAAGAGCTATGCAAGTTAACACAATCCCAACCTTCGGATGAGTGGAGCCTGAGTTGAAGAATAATATGTGATGTAAGTCAATCACTCAAACTGGAAAATAGCCAAATGAAATAATGAATCTACAGTTCATGAACGAAGAAGTTTAAGTATGACAAACCAAAATGATTTTCAGCCTTAGTTAGTGCCTTTGTTAGCAACTCCTCTGCTTCTTGAAATTTCCTGAATGAGAAAGGAAGCAATTAACCAACTCAGTAAGAAAAATCACAATGATCATATTGTGATATTGAAAAAGTGAGATATGACCTTTTGGTAAATCATATATGCTGAATGTAAGCTAAAAAATGTTGACTAAAGTAGTGGCTCTTTAGTTAACAACAAGAACCTTACCCCAAATGCGACAAGAGCTGACCTAATGCACATGTAGCTCCCAGGAGAACTTCTTCAGGGATCATGTTGGCAGAAGACAGATACAAATTGCTTGATTTATCCTTTGCTTCTGATATCTTGTGTGCCCTCTCATAGAAGTCATTTGCTGATGCAAAGTTCCCCGTGCAATGTAGAAATTCCCCATGAGAAAGAGCAATATTTCCTGCATATCAAGAAAAAAAAAAACTTGCATGACTTCGGCGTACAGAGGAAAAATTGTCTCTTGATTTGCTGCTAGGAGCATAACATACCCATTTGATCTTGACCCTCTTCTACATTATAGTCTCGAAGCCCCTCAAAGAGCAGCTCAGCTGTCCCAGAAAATTAAAATCATTTCCCTCCTACTCTTGCTTTTCTTTCTAATAAAAGAATGTTTTTCTTGGGAAACTTCAAGAAAGTCACATGGGTTCCCTCGAAGAAAACAGAAACCTGATTGGAGTTCCCCATTCACAAGATCAGCAAGTCCCTTGATGGCTTTAGCCCGCAATTCAGGTACACTGACTTCTGTGCTTTTCCTCGACAGTTGAGAGAATTCATCTGCGAGCACTGAGGGACGAACATCCTATGGCAACATAACCGTCAAATAAATCTAACCTAAAGCATCACAGACACTATATATAGCCATGATTACCAACCTGGCCCTGTTGCAACTCTAGCCCGATCAAAGCTTCCCATGCTGCAACTGCACAGTCATTTGAAAGAAAAGATGGGATGCATCTTAGTGCCAACAATTAGGTGAGAAATCATGCGCATGGTTTCTGTATGTTGTGAAAACAGCAGGATTGATCCCTACATACGATTCCTTTGTAATTTGTAAAGTAAGGCAACACCATTTGTGCAAACCGGATTGATAAACTGATTAATCAAACAAGAAAACAGATGAAAGACTTGTTTGGTCTCTATGGCATCCAAATATACCAAAACTACAGAGCAGTTCATAAAATTCTCACAGAAATGGCATGTAGAGAACCTACCAAACCCTGACCAAGGTAATCAGGTTAGAGAATTGATCAAAAGCATTTCCACAAACAGCACATAGCCGGTACGAGCTTATCTATTTTATTTTCGTTAATCATATGAAAAGCTTTCAGAAAGCAGCCATGGGAATTACCTTTAAGAGCTAAAGAAGTGCGCCTCAGCTGGCGAACCATCTCGAGCTTCTCCACGGCATCTCGAAGCTGGCCTCTGCCCATATACACGAGACACATTACAAACCATAAGCGACCTGTTATCATTAAAACTTTCTTCTAACTCCCACTTCAGAAATGATGATGAATTTAAATAAAAGGAGCGACCTTTCGTAGTGCAAAGTGGACATGGCAAGCGTCAGCATTCCCATCGCCTCCTCATCTCCTCCTCCTCGAAAGTTGGACAGCCCTTGCTCCAGCACCAGCATCGCCTGGGCAAACGATTCCCCTGCATGAATATAAACAAATAGTATAAGATACAAAATTAGATCCAAAAAAAAAAGCTTAACTAAAAGATAGAAAGGGGCAGGGGACCTGATCTGTGGGATCTAGCATGGCCGAGGGCGTATTGGATCATCTGGCGAGCAACACCAACGCGCTCGTGCTGGGGAGCATCTGGGCCGTTGCCCGCGTAGGTCCTCAGGACTGGCGTCGAGGAGAGTATGGGTTCCTTCCGGGACTGGGCTGGGGCTTTCGTCGCTGCTCTCCTCAGCGCGACTCGGAACATGGTCGTGGGAGATGGGAAAAGAACGGAAAGCTGCAAGAAGAACCGAAGAGCGAACAGAACAAAGGAAGCCGCTTACATCGCAAAACTAGATCACCACAGCGTCTTCTGTGCCACGCTTCCAGTTTTAACGTGTCATAGTTTTAGGTCCTGGGGGCCTCTTGAACCAAGCGGTTCCGTTCCATCCAACCAAAGCAAGTCGGTTTCCGACATGGGTTTGGTTTCTAAAACATTGTATGATCTCCGATTCCAACTAATCCCCACGGTACTCCATAAAAGACTGCAACCTTCGCGTCCAAATCCTTATCCTGGCACAAGACACTAACGCCCCCCTCATCATCAAGATGTTGGTGCTCCTCTGACACCCCTAGAAACATGGGTCTCATCCTTGGTTCTGCATGAGGGTAGCCATGATCAGAGGCTCTCTTGCTATAAAAGTACCCTGAAAGCGCCTCCGTATTGCATGCACGAGGTTCAATTGGACCGCATCAAACCCCACGGTGGATAACACGCTACGCTACCCTTCTATTTCATCAAATCCCAATCGCGCGCCAGGATTTGCCCTGGTTCACTTGCACCTGGTGCATGCAATAATTTCTGAAAGGTGATTCAATTCAGGGTAAACGACTCATAGATCCATAGGAGTCCCATGTTATGTTGTGAGTCTTCGCACTAAATAATAATGAGAAGACTCATATTTCCAGGAGATGGAACTTAGTATTAATATTCACCATTGGAATCTACGGATGGTCCAGGAAAACAGCTATGTTTTTTTGATGGAACAGGAAAACAGCAATGTTACCATTTCAAATTTCGCAGTATCTATTTTAGGCATTAGAAATGAACTTGAATTAAAAAAATGTGAGTATGCTCTGCAATGTTCAAAACCAGGTAACAATAATAATGATTCTAATATATTTTGAAGAAATTATTCTTTTGGTACAATTGAAGAAATTATTTTAATAATAATATTTCGTGTTACATCAACCTTAGGTGGATTGGGATTCTGGAAATGAAAGTGGATGGTACAACTTGTAAAAGAATTTACATGAATATTCTCAATATAAGAAATACAGGTGCACTACATGTTACGCTTTGGCAAAATCAAAACACCTCCGGAAGTGGACAATTGAGCAAAAGATTAGGCATCAGCTTGGCTCCCAGCACCGTCTCTAAACTCATAGGTGAGAAAGTCTTTCCCTTGGAATACCATTACCACGAAGATGCTTCAAAGGTGACTGGAGAGAATGCCCCTACAGTCCCAATTCCTTTTTCAATTGAGCAAGAGCAGCTTCAATTTCATCAATGCTATTCTCGATACTGCCTTCATTTCGGCTACCATCTTTCCTTTTCTCTTCCCCTGACTTTGTATATGAGTTTTCCTTCAGCGAGTCATCACCACCAGTCTCTTCAGAATTTGAATTATTGACGTTGAGCTCCTTCTCTAAGAACTCGACAAACTCCTCACCAATGTCCTGATACATGCAGGGATGAATGTATAATGAAAATATCAAGTTCAAAGTTTTTTTTTTTTTTTTGATAATAAATTTCAAGTTCAGAATGAACGAATGTTTTTTCTGGTTTAATTACATAGGAATATGTTGGGTAGGCAGGAACAAGGATTACTTCATATCTTATAATTGCACAATGTTTATCAGATTGGAACTTACTGCCAATTCCTCCCACAGGCTCTTGGGTTTCTCTTCTGAATTTATGCCTGCTTCCCAGTTTTGGAATTCTGCTTGTAGATCATGAAAGAATTCCGCTGCAACATCAAGGTTCTGGTTATATTCAAGGAAAATTGGCTCTCTTGTATAAAGAAAAAGATTGATCAACTAAAACTGCGAAAATAACATGTTTAAGCCATGGTCTCCCGCAGGAGAAAAATCTACCTATTGATATTTGAACATCTCTCAAAAAATTGCCTGCAGAATAAATGGGTTATATAAGGACTTCCAATTAATTATGAGGGTAACATATCCTAAATGAAGCGCTAATAGAGTGACTATATTTTTGAAGTATGATAACAAACTTATTGAAAACAATCATGGTGCTCATGATGATGCTGCAAATGAAAATAGACTACTTCCTATAACTAACTCCTTATCCAATATCAGAAAAATAATTATAGATAAAAGTAAGGTGATATAATTAACTTTGGATCGAGCAATTTTCCAGACAAGTGGTAGTTTAGACAACTTTTCAGAAGGCAAGATTCACACCAAAGCCATAAAATTCTTCTTCTGGAGTACTACTGTTCCTTTCAGCTGTTCTTGAATAATCTGAACTGTGACCGCCATACTTGAACTTTGATTCTGAATTCAATAAGGTATTGTAAGCATGCTTAATTCGCATGAATTTCTCTTGGGCATTTGCCTGCGTCACAGTCAATATAGAATTTTATCAGTAAAACAATCAACATGATAAGGCAAAGCATTATGTCTCTTATTTAGTATAGTATGATTACCATAAGTCTTTTCAGCAAGTTAGTAACTCAAGGATCTCATCAAAATAAAACTAGAAACAAAAATTAGAAAATAAAGAAACAAACTTTTAGCAAAAGAATAAAAAGGAATATATAGGACCAAAACTTTCAAGCACATCATATGCCTTTTTAGAATAAAACAGAATTTGTTATGATATGGATGGTTGAGACAGCTGTGGCAAGTGTTTTTTTTTTTTTTTCAATGAGGTTAGCTTGCAGGTAGCACACGTGTAACAACAATGTATCAATTTACAGTTTCCTGTTTCGTGTCCAGCAACTGTATTCAGGTTTTAAGGAACTAACACTCTGTCTTAAGAGATCTTTCATTATCACTAAGTGAGATCTAAAGTAGACAAGTATGTAGAAAACATTGTCCATAAAGAAGTCATGACATCTGTAGCAAATGTGTACAAAATAATACTAGCGACAATTAAGGTCTAGTCTCAGTTTTGGATGATGCTTCCTGCTCAACAGAATAAAAATGGTATCAGCTTTAAACAGATCATCAGATGAACTTAAGAAGTAAAATTATAAAGAACGTTAAATATATTACTCAAAGAAGTTACTTTCAGAAAGTAAAAATGAGAGCAAGGTAACCATACACAGACAACAAGAGAGATTAGATATGCTCTACCATTAGGTCCTATTTGCTAACTGTTGTCTATGCCCCACATTTTGAGTGCTATATCCTAGTGCTCCCTAATGTAAAGTTTTTCATAACATTGCCGAACATTTAACATTTTTTAACAGTGAAAGAATGAATAAGTAATTGGTAATTCAAGAGTTATTGATCATCAGCTCTTGCATCTTACTGGATGAGACATCTCTTGGAATTTCTGAATAGTCAATTGATCAAATGAAAAAGTTAATTCAATTTTTCACTTATTCTGTCAAACTTTCATGCATTATCATCCAGCATTCAAGAGTCAAATTACCCAATTCATATGCACACTTTATTATGATGATCAAAAGGGTGGCCCACTGCTTCAGCCTCACTTATAGAGAGGCTATTTTCATGTTTCGAACCTGGACTCCCAAATAACAATGTGGAAACCTTAGCATTATGCCAATAGAAAACAGTACGTATCCAGTTATTCACGCTCACATACATCAAACTAGTGCATCGCCATGCCTGTTAAAAGCTGTGGTTCAACAAGGTCCATCCAGCATATAATCCTTTCTAAGAGCAACCAACTAACATCTTATTCAAAGGCCTTTCTCTTGCAACACATCATTAACTGTGCCAAGCTTTTGTTGCACCAAGAAGACACTCAGCTTGTAGGGATATCTTGACCTCACATAACAGCACTTCTATCTTTTCATCATTTGAAACACAATTACCAGTCATGTATAAATACACTATCTAATTGAACATTCAGTAAATGAGAAATTATAGTCCATCAACCACATCTTTTGCTTCTTTTTTCAACATGTTATCTTCGCCAATTTTCCTCACATTAAAAACTTTATCAACAAAATGAAACATAAAAAATTATGCATAACTTATTCCCCCTATGCTTACAACAACAAAAAAATATCATTTCAATGATTTACATATTTTAGTTGGATCTTCTGATTAAGGTGGAGTTGGTGCACACACAAAGTTGTCATTATCCGATCATTTCCTTCTCAGATCAACCACAGGTAGAGAGGGCATAGATATTGAAATAGGAACAAGAAAATCTTCTAAATAGAAATTTATCCCAGACTACTTGGATAAAAGTACATCACTAGCTTGGTCTTCATAGAATAATCTAAAGAGTATGAAAGAATTATCAGCACTTAAAAATGTTGATTGTAAAGAGGATTGAATCTTTATAGCTGGTGAAGATTCATTGTTTGCAAAGAGGATACATGAACTTTCAGGATAACAAAGAGCTGACCTAAAAAGAGTAATTCAACTGACATTCAGGACAGGTCTACTAGAAGAAGTCCCTTTTGCAGCTGCCTATGAGGTTATTACTAATAAAGAGGCAAGATATTCTGACTAATAAAGAGTGCATTCAAGATGACATGGTGGCAAATTATGTGGATGTCCAACGACTCTTATCTCCCATGCTGCAGAACATGGTCCCACCAGCCTTATCACTATGCAAATTCCACAGCGTGGAAAGCCACAGAGAATCCAGATTCAACATGTGCACCTCGGTTCCAAATGGCAAGAAATTTCAACCTCTAATGCTGTTTGGCATTATTTTGAATTATCATCAAGTGAAGCTTGAAATTCGACGTGATGAAGTTTTGATATGAAGATATCATAGTTCAACAACAAAATATTTTTTTGGCATCATCCTGCATCGAAGATGACACAGACATTCATATGCACCGCAAACAAGTAATGCAAAATGCGCAGATATGAAAATGAATACAAGAAGCAACACCTTCATATATATATATATATATATATATATATATATATATATATATATATATATATATATATATATATATATATATATGGACAGATTTGGATAAGAACGATCAGATTCGATCAAATCAAAACTGGATAATGGGAGTCCTACTATATTGATGATCCAAGCTATTGGATGTGATCTACTACTTTAAAAAACTGGTTACATACAAAAAATCATATGATTTGAAGATCCTTAGTCTATATATCAAGTGATTAAAAAATATATCTAATTTAATTTTATTTAGGCCGTCTAATTTTTTAACTACTTGATGCATAGTCTAGGAGTCTCCAAATTATGTGATTTTTGATGTGTAAGTAATTTTGAGGTAGTAGGCCATACTTAGTTATTTCGATCATTAATGTAGGACTCTTATTATAGAGCCTTGACCGGACTGAACGTAAGTCCAAATCCGGTCAACCTGATTCTAGCCCCCCCCCCTCTCTCTCTCTATATATATATATGATGAAATTTCCTAAAAATCGATAAAGCAAGAATTATAATACGTAAAAAGAAACCCTGCCAAAGTTCTACAAGGCAAAATAGAAAAACCAATTTCACCAATTCACGTAAGAAAACTTAGCATGGGAACAAACCAGGCGGATGTAAGGGAGCTTTCGCAAGAAAGCAGAATGAGTAAAAAGATATTCCAGGAATCAAGAATCCAAGGTTCTCTAGGAGAATCTAAAGTAGTTGTTGAGGTGAAAAAAAAAAAGGTATTGGAAGCCTTACCTCTTTGTTGACATCGGGGTGATATTTGAGGGCGAGCTTCCGATAAGCCCTCTTGATCGCGTCAGGTGTTGCGGACGGGGACACGCCCAATACCTCGTAAGGCGATTCCCTCCGGCTCGATCTCACCGTGGAATAGGTGGTGCGCCTTCTCGCCTCACTCCTCTTCGTCGAAGGGCTCCAACCAAGGCTTGTTCTTGGGTGCGGGGACGGGAGCGAGGAGTGAGAGCAGGCCTCATAGCAGCGGGCAGGGATGGAAAATTTGGGGAAGAGGGTGGGAGGGAGGAAGAGGAGAGGGGGGTGGAGACGGAGAGGAGGAGAGAAGGGATGGGTGGAGAGGGGAGGCCTTAAACGCATGGAAGCTCCATTCATGGCCTCATCCTGTCAAAGGGACAGCCATGGGATAAGATCGTCGCCAAGGATAGGTTTTGGATGAACGCTTACCAACCACAAGCATCGATTCCGTTTGAGCGAGCATATTACATTGCATATGGGGATAAAATATGGTCCCAAGCTTATTAGCTAATTAACCATATGGTCCCAAGCTTAGTAGCTAATTAACCAACATTCTGCATCATAAACCCCGGATGCTATTTCAGTGCGTGGTCTGGGCGTTATTGGGAAACAATTGCAGATGCTGTTTACAAATTTATAGGATCAAGTTTTCTACTTGTGAAACGCAGACACATGCTTTTTCAATCTCTTGATGTATATCTGTGCCAACATGGCATCTCACATGCACCAATCTGAAAATTAATAACTATATTTATTAATATATTAATATATTAACTAACATATTAATATATTATTAATACATATTATATATCATTTTTAAAATTAATATATTTTTAATCCATGAATCTCTTTCATTCTAGAAGCTTAGTAGGCTAATAAAGAAGAATTTTAGAAAAGATATATATAAAGAGTGCAGTTAGTTTGATATTCATGATGTGGTATACTTAATTTTTCTAGAAATTTTTTTAAAGTTGTAGAGAGGATCGAGCTTTCTCTCTCCCATCCATCTAATAAGACAAGACTTGAGATGCTACATTCCGCATGCACAAAGCTAGTATCGCTTCCACACTAATAGGCCCTACCAAACTGCTTGTAGTTCACCTTCTCCATCAAAGAACGTATTTGGTCAACATTTAAAATTTGATTTTGTGGCTCATCTCAAGTAGTGTTAATTGAGGTATTGATCTTGAAATGACCTAGTCTGGATAGAGATGAACATTTTCAGAGATAAAATTTTGATATAGATATCCACATCCATAATTTTTTCTTTACTCCACAAATAACAACTCCTCAGTACCTAGAAAACATTATTTGCATTCACCTTCAATATTTTTTTTTTAAAATTCTGACAGCTGTAATTTTCGATTGTTTGAAGGCAAATGCTCTACGCACCGTATTTTCTATCCGCAGGGGCCAAAGTTGGCGTTCAGGCCCCAAATAAATGACCTATATCGCGCACCAAAATGTGGACACGTCCCTTTTCCAGATCCCAAGCAATCCTGCAAATCAACAAAACAGGATTAGCAAAGATGCTAACATGGACTGCAGTAGCTTGACCCATTTTTCAACATGTTTTCATGGTAGGCTCTTATTTCTTGGTTCAACAATGGTCAAGGACATGGAACATACTCCACCAATCTTTTTAGTTTTAATAAAAATATACTATAGCAATCTTGCCGTCTCTACCTTCTCCTTTTCCCTCCAAAAAAAAAAAAAAAAATCCTGACAGCTTCTGAAATTTTGAAGAAAGCAATGCATGAACATATATTTAAGAAACAGACAACAGCAAGATGAATTATTAAAACCCCTGAAGCAAGGGATCAATATCCCTTTCAGTTCTTTACATGGGCTTTTACTTCCTATTACTGGGAAGCAAAGTGTTAGCAAACCCAACCTGAAGCAAGGAATATATGCAAAGCTCAAAACTGGGGGAAAAGTTAAAAATAAATAAGTAAAGAACGAAAGGAAAAGCAAGCGAAATTATAGAAGACCGATCTATTAGGAACATGCTTGTCCACTTTATAAAACCGTTAGGCAGTTGTAGCATGCTTCATGGTAACGAAATCAGAGGGCACCACTCTCCCCACGCCACCTTCTCCCTCTTCTTCCAAGCTAATATAAGATCCATATCATACCACGACTTCAGAAAATCATAGAGGGAGAAAAATGCCAGCTTCCAGCTCACATCTCTTCTTCCTCTGCCTCTGCCTCTCCATTTCTCTATCATGTAAGACTCGGATCAACAAAAACTTTGATCATATGCTCGCAGCTATAGTATCTAACTCATTGGGTTTCTCCTCAGTTGCAGGTGAGATCCAACTCATTGTGGTAAACAACTGCAACCACAGCGTGTGGCCCGGCATTCTTGGCGGCACCGGCAACCCCACCCCAGAAGACGGTGGTTTCCACCTCGGTGCCGGCGAGGAAGCAGTCTTTACAGTGCCCACTGGATGGTCTGGCAGGATATGGGGCAGGAAAGGCTGTTTCTTTGATGAACAAGGGAAAGGCTCCTGCGACACCGGGGACTGCAATGGTGCACTGCTTTGCAAGGGCATAGGTGGCACGCCACCCAGCACGGTTGTTGAAATGACATTTGGAACTGCCAATTCTCCCCTTCACTACTATGATGTGAGCTTGGTCGATGGCTTCAATCTTCCAGTCACAATGTCCCCCATTGGTGGAGGGATCGGCTGCGGTATGGCAGGCTGTGAGGTGGACTTGAATGTGTGCTGTCCTTCAAAGTTTGCGGTGATTAAGCAGGGGAAGGTGGTGGGATGCAAGAGTGCATGCTTGGCTCTGCAGACAGACAAGTACTGCTGCACTGGGGACTATGGCTCTCCAAAGAGTTGCAAGCCAACGCTCTTCTCCCATATCTTCAAGTCCATATGCCCTCGAGCTTACAGTTTTGCCTATGATGACTCTTCAAGCCTGAACATGTGCAGGGCATCACGATATCTGATCACCTTCTGCCCTCCACCGAGATAAGAGATGCAACAATAGTCTGTTTGTAGTTGCAGTAGTAGATATGGTTTGTTGGCTTTTATATCTGTATCCCAAAGTATTTTCAGTTTCTAGTTATGTTGATTGTTGGTATTAGTTATGCAACAATGTCTCCGTTAAATTGACTTCCCTATGGCAAATCAGTTCTTAAAATCTAGCCTACAAAAGTGCAATCGATTGAGCTTATTGCCTTACACTAGTTAGTTGATATAGATGGCTCGATAGCAGTCTAAGAAGACACCTGTTTGGACCTGAAGCAGAGGCCAGCATCAACACCTGAAAGGAAGAGCCTTAAAAATCAAAATCATACTAAAGATTATAAAGTAAGGGGACAAAAGTTACTTATGGAAGTGGTGTAGAATAATCAAAAGATCATGCAAATGGATAGCAATGAGTTAACACACACCAAGCATTCTAAATATGATCTGGTATCACCACCAACCACCCTTTTGTGATCGTGCATGACAAATTTCTTAGTACTGAAATAAGCACAGATGATACATTTGTCATCAGAAACACCCCATGTATGAACCCAGTCATGACAGCGTATGCAGCAGCAACAAAGTTGGATTTTTGAAACCATATTCATAATCATCCAAGCAAAGAAGAAAAGAAAAAAGAATTCCTGAAACCAATGGTAGCTCACCAAGTGAAAGATAAATTCTATATTTTTGCCAAGTTTTGCTATTTATGTATCGTATCACTGTTCTTTATTTGACAATTTTACAACCACACAGGCATATAAACCTCTCTAAATCTCAGAAAGACAGCACTGAGCAACATATGGTATCTACTTTATTATATATATCCTATTCAAGCAGTGACTTAGAATGAAGTTATTACTTTCAATAATTAGTGCAATAATAGAAGTTGCCACAGCCCATCTTCTGGGCATCCCATTAGTCATTATCGAACAGAAAGTCACTTTGGCACAATTTAAGAAAAAAGGGTAATGCTACAGAACTCCCCTTATGTGAAGTACTGGAGGATACAGGTAAGTCGATCAGAACGCTGTATAGCAACAACTGGACTAAGCAGTCTTCTTTATGTCAATCCGTCTGCCCAGGTTCAGAAATCTTAGCTATAGGCAAAAACATTCTTTTTAGTTCTTTTTTAAGGAAACTACAGGCAAACAAAAGCAACTTATGCATGTTTAGTTGACATCTTCTCTTTCACATCAAAAAGTTTGGTGACATCTCATACATATCAAGGAAGAAGACCTTTATCAGAATTATGATATACAGGTGACGCAATGGAACAAATTTTGAGCGTTTTCAATCCAGAGATTTTAAAGCATGAAGCATATACAGTTATAATCCAGAAAAACAGTCATGATTCAACAATCAGATTTGGTCATGATAAAAAAATGAAAGAGCTAAGTAAATTATGCACAAAACTGAAAGGGCTAATAAGAACATTACAAAGTTTAACTGTATTAGTATCATAAGCCGTCGATTTTTTTTTGCTCCTATATGTATGGTTTTTAAAAAAATATGAAAAAAGATAAGAAACAGTTACAGACAAGATCGATTTAGACAATCTAAGAGGGAGGTGTGAAAGCCATGTACCCATTTAGCCGAGATATAAAGTCTTCCAGAACACTAACACACAAGTAGTGCATGAAAAAGTCCACCAATACGCCTAAAATTTTCTCATCAACTATATTACATAGTAAAAGCAAAATTACCCAGAAAATTTAGGTGTTAGAGATCTGTTGTTGCTCATCTCTCCAATATTAACGAAGAGAGCCTTCTCATTATGATATTTACTCTTATCTGCAAAACCTTATATTAGCAACAATGAACATGACACCAAGTGAGACAATGATCACAGCAGGCCTGAAAAGTGATCAAACTTGGTGCATAGGAAAGAGGGAAAAAAGACTGAGTTAAAATGGTGTAGCAATTTATATTTTGGCAAGAGGAGTTTCCCAAGTAATTATTTTAGAAGAACACTGGTCTGGAGTTGACCAAAGTTGCGCCCGGGGGTGGGGGGGGCTTGTTGGGTTGGGGATGTGGGGTGGTTGGTGGGGAGGGGGGTACAAAATTTTGACAAAAAGATGGGAGCAAAACCATAAAAAATAACCAACCCAAACACAGTCACGCAGGTGAAATGTAGCAAGTATCATTACAAAAGTATTCTGGTAGCATTCTTTATGGTGATTGGATCTAAAGAAATGTCAACTACAAAATGATTTGAATATTGAGCCATGACAGATGAGAATAAGCTAAGAATTTCCATCACAACATTCAGATCTCCACAAGATAAAGAAGAAATGAAGCCTAGACCAAATTATGAATTGCCAATAATGTCAATGTACAGAACATCACTAAAGGGACACATATTGAATTTTATATATATATATATATATATATATATATATATATAATCATTTGATGTTTATAAACCATCTGACCAAATATGAAACTCTATCATCTAAAAGAATTTTAGAATAGGAAGAATGTAATGTACTTAAAAAGGGAAGAGATGATGTTCCTACCAACGTTTCAAGCAAGCAATAGAAATAATGCCCAAGGCAGAGCAGATGAATTCAGAAGAATGGAAATGATACAGTTGTTCAACGAAACTAGATATCTAACAAAGTTCCATAGACATAAGATCAGGGCAAGAACGTGTGTGCAATTAAAGGTCATAAACCAAACCAGAATATAAAGGATTGAAAGGTAAATGTCTATAGACTAGGGGCATTAAGAAGGTAGCACAATTACCCCAAATTAAGATGCTGCAATAAGTAAAGATTATGAAGAAAAAAAAATCACCACATATCAAGTGATACCAAAAGAAGTTTGTCAACAACATCACAGCTCCATCAATACAGACTCAGTAAATCGATGAGAAGATGATTGGTCACAACTTCAATGAGACCAAAGGGATGGTGTTTACAGTTTCAAAAGAACAGGGTAACATAACACACCAAAGTGGGAAATGCAGATCTGCAGTATACAGCTTGGATGACAAAGGATGCAGCAACAAACGCCAAAAGGCCACACATCTCAAGCCAGTAGATATACATGAAAAATAATAATAATAATAATTTCATTTTTTTCTAACACGGCCCATCAAATTGTGATATAGCATAAGGCTGAGATCATGGTTTTCGAGGTAGTAAAGCATGAGAAAATTGAAACCACAAGAATATTGGCTTTCTAATCCTATCAAACTATGTATTATGAGTTATGCTTCCTAAATCAATATCAAACAACAAATTTCTTGAATGAAGCCAACAAGCTCCCTAAAGCCAAACTCGTAAAATAACAAATTCCTGCTTTTGTATGGAACAATCACAGCTAGAGGGAACCATTTGCTTCTCTTAGATGTACCGAGAAAATCTTCTATTTACATTTGCTTATCATTCGGTATAGCACGAGGATGCGAAACAATCGAACCGTACTTGTTCGCAGCAGACCAGTCCCCCTGCCGGTCCCCAATCACTCCTCCATTCGGATGGTGCGAAACAAATCCATGATAAGCCCCAGCAGCCTGGTGGTGGTTAACGATCGGCATCATCTCCATGGAACCGTTATGCCCGGGGTGGAATGCGATGCTGAAGACCGGCATCGGGACCGGCGGCGATGGCATACCATACGGCATCGGCATCTGTGCCGGAGGCTCGTGAGGCAAATGGTCGAACGAGAATGACCCCTCGTTGGGAATCCCCTCCTTCCTCTTCCGGTAGAGCCTGTACTTCTGGAGATGGCTCGCGACGTTCTCCCTCGTCAGCCCCTCCACGTTCATCAGCTGCATGATGGTTTTCGGCACCGCGTTCTTGATCCCCAGATGCGCGACCACGTCGATGAACCTCTTGTGGAGCTGCGCGGTCCAGACCAGGCGGGGCCGCTTCAGGGCCCGGCTGGAGTGCTCGTCGCCGGGATCCTCCGTTGGGAGGCAGGAGGATACGCCAGCGATAGCCACAGTGGCGATGGTTCCACTCTCGGCGTCGTCTCCTTCACCTTCGAAAACGACGGGGTCATCAGTGGCAACGGAGGAAGGAGAGGGAAAGGGCGAGAAGAAATTGAGGGCGGCGGCCGCCAAGGAGGAGGTGGGGTGGCGGCGGAGGGTTGAGACGGTGCTCTGGGAGGCGCGGTAGACGTCGAGCAAGGTGCGGGCGGGCTCCGGCGCGATGCTGAAGGCGTAGGCGAGATCGGGCGAGATCAGGGACTGGGATAGCGGGATGAGGTCGTCGGCGCTCGGGAGGCCGACCTCCCACTCGAGGACTCGCCCCTCGTCTCCTTCGCTGTCTCCGGCCACCATATCGTAGTCCTTAGCATCGGCTTCTTCCCCCATCCGCGGTTAGAAGGATGGTTGGGGAATTATTAGGGTTTTGATCAACTGGAGACGGTGGGTTGGTGGATATTTTGGGAGGTCTCAGATTCCGAGAGACTTTCTCCGTTATTTTTCGAGGGATATTTTTAGTTTGGGAATTTTTATATAGTTTTGATTTTCGATACGCTGTCATCTGTCAGTCTGTCCAAATGTCCACGTGAAGACGGCCTTCCCTTGATATTTTTGCTCGCTTTTACTGTTTGCGTACCCGGAATGAGCGCCAAACCGGAATGCTGCTGCGGCGGATAAGGTGGTGGCAAAAATTGCCGGTTGGACATGGAAGATCTTATCCTTTGCTGAGAAGGCTACATTATCTCAATCAATGTTGTCTTCTATCTCATTATATATTATATCTTCTATCCCAATTTTTATGGCTACGTTGGTTAAATTTTAAAAAAAAAATTCATGCCTTTCTATGGGTCATTTTTAAAACTGTTCATCCAATTTTAATCGATTCGAATCAAAAATTAAATAATAAAAAAATTAAAATCAAAAACTGATCTGAATAAGAGTGGAACATAATTGAAACCGAATTTTAGAATTTCAGTACGATTCGATTTGATTATTCGATTTTTTTAATTTTTTTATTTTTAATTATTTATTTTTAATATAATATATTTAAATAATTATTATTGATTTATTGTTAGTTTATTACATTATATTTAATTAAATTTAAGATTAATTAAATTTATTATTAAATAATTTATATCAATAATCACATTATCTGTAATATAAATAAGCAATCAAGTATCACAGTAAATTATAACAATAGACCAAATCTAATATCCAATCATCCGTTTATATAACCAACAGGTTCTTAAAATAATAAATAACATAAATTTAAATTATAATTTCAGTTTTCGATTCGATTTTCATGTTTTTCGATGTTTAATTGAATTAAATCGAAAATCAAAATTTTTGAACATGAAAATTGAAAATCAAACCGAACTATATTTAGTTCGATTTTGATTTGATTTTTCATTTGATTCGGACCAATTTTCGATCTAAAATCGAAAACAATCCCCGTCACAATTCCAATTATAAAAAAACTGCATCTACTATCTTGGGGTCGTGTTTGCATGCCTAAGTAATATGGGGGTCTTGGTTTATGCTCCCTTTATGATCGTCGTAATCAATGTCTTGCTAAATTAGCAGCTCAACTGATTCTGAATCCTGAATCATTATGGGCCCAATTGGTTTATGCTAAGTATCATTTTCCTGATAATTGGGATAATTATAAAACTCCGAGGCATTACTCGATTATACGGAGGAAAATATATTTCTTCAGATAAAAAATGAGATTTAAATTTCGATGGTTCATAGGGAATGGGCAATCGGTTAATATGCTTCGTGACCCGTGGATTTCAAATATTTCTCTTAATCATTGGCCTACTTACATTAATATGAATGTTGTTTCTGATGATTTAATTGTTGCAGAATTTATTACTCCATCCAAAAATTGGAATGTGGAGCATTTGACTGAATTTTTTCCAGCCGAGATGATGAGTTTAATCCTTTATTTGCCTATAGCAAAAAGACAATGCCCTGATCAGCTAGCTGGTTTGGAGCAATACGAATCAACCACAAGTGCCAGTAGGAGTTTGGACTCACCTTCCTATTCTGAATTTGGGATTAAATGTGAATGGATTTGGGAGCTGAAAGTGCAGGGGAGAGTTAAGAAATGTTCATGGAAACTGATTTGGAATCGATTGCCTTGTAGAAAACTACTGGCCATGAGGAATATTATTCCCATGAATGGTAAGGATTGTGATGTGTGTGGCACCACTGAGGACTGTGAGCATGCTGTGATTACATGGTCCTATGCTACTCTATGTGGGCAGCATCTTGCAAATAACTAGGCATAAGTTTCCAACCCAATACTAAGCAAGGTTTTCTTGATTTGCTGGCTGATCATAATCGGGTGGAAACAATAAAATCCATTGCTGCCTATGTTGGTTGGACGATATAGAACGCTCGTAATAAGCGTATATTTCAGCAACAAAGGCAACCTTCTATTCAATTTGTTCGCAAGGCTGTTGTGCTATCCAAGAAATTTCTCGGTATCATTAATGGTAATTCAAATACTCCATAGCAGTACTGGGGCAGTGGCTATACAAAATCCTCTTTTGGTATCATGGCTGCCTCCTCCTGCTGGACTTTTGAAAATTAACTTTGATGCCTCTGTAACCCTCTGGTGAGGAATGTTTTGGCTTGGAAAAAAGTATGCTTGCTTTGCTATATATATCCCATAATTTTTGCGAAGCTAACCAGGCTCCTGATTACATGGCCAATAAAGGCCTTTAGGGAAATATTATGTGGCAAGAAGGGGATGTATTAGATCCACCTTTTGCTGCTATTTTGGAGGCTGATGGGCTTGGTATCCATTTTCCTCGTCAATCACAGTGATGGCTGAATCAGAATATCTTAAATCTAATAGGAGAATTGGCCTGATGATTTTCTATGTATCCTTGAGGAGAGGCCTTTCTGCTGCTGATGGGTATGTAAGTATCCGAACTCTGTGTGAACTCCTATTTCTTTTTATAGTTGGCTGCTGCATCCATTGGGTTTCTAATCAACTAGCTGGTCAACTAAGCAAGTATGTGCAGATGGAACTATGGGTATATTGGACAAAGTTTTATACACAAGTTCTTGCTTGGAAACCTATACTGCGAAAATCTTATATAGCTGAATGGATTTATCTGCATATGGATTATTGGAAACCAAATTTTCTTACTCTTGTATCATGTTTCAGGCGTAGCTATGTGGTTGCTGTTTATAATCCAAATGGGAGTTTGTTTGTTTATCATCCAAATTGTTTATTCAGGGAGAATGATGATAATCTCTAACAAGAGGGGTTGGAAATGGATTTTCTTATTGATTACTTTATCATGCTGCTTTAATTCTGGTTATTTGGATGCTAAATGTGTTATATCAGAATACTGGCAAGGTTTTCTCTACAAAAATGATTGTCATGATGTTAATTCTTGGAGAAAGGAGAGGAATTATATAATGACTGAATGGGAAGGGCACCTTGTTTATCTTCTGTTACTGCTAATTGCTGATGATATATGTTCCCAGGTTAAATTTACTTCTAGAGATGAAGGGCCAGGCGAGGATATTTTGGGATGGCAGTGGATTTGGTGGCACATTTGGTTCTTCAGGTGAAGCAAATGATCAATGAAGAGGACTTAA
This sequence comes from Elaeis guineensis, assembly GCF_000442705.2. Classification (NCBI taxonomy): domain Eukaryota; kingdom Viridiplantae; phylum Streptophyta; class Magnoliopsida; order Arecales; family Arecaceae; genus Elaeis; species Elaeis guineensis. Next base: position 130,493,401 of record NC_025997.2, on the reverse strand, counting down.
AGGAATGTAATCGATTGTTGCTGAACTGCTGTGAGGTAGAATGGAGGTTGCTGAACTGCTCTGAGGTAGAATGGAGGATGGCCTTAGGAGATGTAAAGACGAATGCTTTGAAGGATTTCACATCTTCCAATATGTTACGGATTGAACATAATCTTGTGGAACGTGTGTGGGAGATGGCTATATGGGCTACAAAGGAGGATTTCTGAATGTATTAATATTTTATTGCTCCCTTTGGATTCTGACATTCCCTGTCAATTACGGTATTGGACTTGTGATCTCTCCCTTTGTAACAGTGTAAGTGTAATAGCTTATGTATGTATCCATGCTGTAGGTCACCATCTGCAACAACTTTATATCTCTATTAAGTTTTACTCCTCTTTCTACCACCAAAAAAAAAAAAAAAAAAAGAAAAGAAAAGAAAATTGGATATGAGCATATCAGAAACGCAATAGGAGATCCATCTGATTGGGTATGTCAGATTACAGATAATATGGTGATTTTTAAAAATTAATTATTTAAAAAAATAATTATAAAAGAAATAATTTTATTATATTTGATTAGTGAAAATTTTGTTTTAAAAAATAATATTAGAAAAAATTAATATGTTTGGTTGAAGATAATTCTATATAGAAATATAATCAAATTTCTAAATATATATATCAACGTAAATAATTTTTAATACCAAGATAACATTGTTACATTCAATCAATTTTTTTATAATAACTATAATCATGTAGTCCCTAATTCTATCTGCATCTTAATTTTTATGTAAAAATTTTTCATTGAATGAATTTAAAAAGATATCAAAACAAATTCAATATATTTTTACTATATTTTTTGAGCTTTATTTTTTTAATATTTTTATTATCATTAATATCTCATTATTAAAGATATTTTTATCAATTATGGATTATCATCATTTAAAAATTTATCAAATATCAATCTTCTATGATATTTATTTTATGTTCTCTCTCCAAAAAATAAATATAAGATCCACGAATTTTTTTAGTACTCTTCCTTTCATTTTTCACACCAAATATGAATTTATTTTCTCATACTAGATTAATCTCAATCAAATGGATTCTTAGTAATTCAGAAAAATCAGGCTTTTTTTTTTTCTGAAAGTTTGAGAATTTTTTCGTCTCGTTCATCGGCACTGCAATGCGTGACCTCCACAGCAATTGCATCTTTCCGGTTATGGTTCAACTTATGGGGAAAAGGAATTATGGCTGCATCGACCATCCTACCGCTACATTTTCTTCGCAATCCTTGAAGCTTTGTAGCTCAACCTCGATTTCATAATTCTCATGAAATCCATGGGTGGGTTTACCGTCCCTTTCTCGGGGGGGAAAAAGGGAAGTTCCATTCAATCCAGATCGCGCTTCAATTTTTGTTCGTTACTTGTAAGATACATGCCGAGTGCTAGCACATAACATAGGCTTTCCAGCCTCTTATCTTCCGGGAGAAAGAAAGGAGAGAAGCACATTTGTCAATATAACTATACTAAATAACAACCAAATTGACTATAAGAAATAATCACAATCACAGCCAACATCTCTCACACGCACCATACATAATCTCAGTTCATCTAATTCCAGCAACATGACACGTCCAAGAAAGAACCAAGAACCCCTTTACAGCTTAACAAGGACATTATGAGTTCATCATACAAATAACTTTGTTCCGTAACAGCTAGATAACAGCTAATGATAAGAGCAGCAACGTACATTTTGACACGACTGTACACATCTCAAATTTTGCCTTTTATCCGACGTCATTTCATTAACGTGCAATACTTTCTAATACAGACAACATTCCCAGAACCAACAACAGTCAGTCGCTGCAAACTCACCTAATCCCCCATCTTTAAGGTTCCACTCTTCCACCATCTGAAGCAGGGCCATCATGGTGTGCGCTAGACCCCTCATCCACAGCTCCAGGGCCTAGTGACAGCGGCCTCTCCTTATTCTCACTTGTGGAGTTTGAACCCTGTGGCATGGGTTGTGCTGCCCGTGCCCGAAGTGGTGGTTCAAAAAGCTTTCCAGCAACATCAGGTGGCGGCTGAGATGCATCTTCTCCTGGAAGCACGACAAGACCCTTCTCTTGAAGAGAGGATGGTTCGTTGTAGCATGTGCTCCACAAGGAGTCCACAAGTTGTCTCTCCTCCCTAGCAGCCCCAAGATCATCAGAGTTCATAGAGTTGATGCCCTCAATTCGGCTTTGGAGTACCTGTCTCAGCTCTTCTTCCGCTAATGCACTACCATTTCCTGATGTAGTGCAACGAGCTAGCTCTAAAAGACCTCCTAGAGCAGCTTCCCGCACACCTGAATCATTGCTGGAAGCTAGATGCATCATGAGCTGAGGGAATCCAAGTTCTGTAACGAGACTGCAGTCTGCGTTGTTTTCATGGAGCAGGTACTGAATCAGATTGAGAGCCTTCCTGATGAAATAATTTTGTTAGCAGCACAAACACAGATGACACATTATGAACCAGATCCAGTTTATTCAACTTCTCTCTAAATTAATGGAGATCCAAGATCTAGGCATCTACAAAGAAAAGCTAACTTCCACTCAACCACGATGTCCACAAACTCATTGACCTTCTCTAACCCCACTGTTTTTGTCACCTTTATGACTAATGAGAAAAATCTCGACTATGGTGCTTGCCTTGACTCAAAAAAAGAAAAAAAAGAAAGACTACTACTACTCATGATACCGTGCATCCAACAGCTCAGTTAATAGCCACATACTTCAGCCATGTAAAGGATCAAAGACAGGTACCTTTGAAATCTGACATTTTCTGAGTTCAGTGCATCCCTCAAAGCTGCATAGCCATTTGCCATACGAAATGCAGCAATCGCGGGCTTATTATGCCGAATCAATGCTGAATAACACATGAGAACACACTGAATTATCATTCTAGCAAATGCATATATAATGAAATCTAACAAATAATTCTATATTTCTGTTCTAAGCTTTTTTAAACAAAAAAGTAATATGAACAATGATAGGTACTTACAGGATAGTGCACCAAGAGCTTTTGTTCGTACAGTTATCTCAGGATCTGATGTGAAATTTGACAGGAGGGATTCTAGTCCATTAGCTTCCATTACAAGTTGTTGACTCTTGGGATTATTTTGCACAATGGTAGTTACAACTTCTGCAGCCTTTGCTCGAATACCAGCATGGGAATTTTTCAAGTAACCAAGTAGAGGAACCAAACCACCAATCGAGTGAAGATCTGTTGCATTCATAAAAAAGATACTATAGATAATGAGAAAACCTCAAAGATGTTCCTCGCAATACCTATATCACTCACCCAGAACAATTCAGTTAAAAATAGTCCACAAAACAAAGTTTCCATAAGCATTATACAGGATTCTAAATGTAAGGTTAGGGAAAGTTCATGAGAACAGATCTTTTTGGTAAAAATAGGAACAGAAAAGATATGCAGCAAACACAACAAAACAGTTATAATAACATATTATGTTTTACCAAGTCTCACTACTTCTCTGCGCTCTATAACTGGATAAGTTGTCATCATTCCATGCAAGAATTGGATATTCTTTGGCTTCTTTTGCTGTTTTTTGTATTCGGTTGATTATGTGCATTAAGAAATTCTCTGAAATTAGATTCTACTTGATCAATTTCACTCCTCTGAATTGAGGGTGATTCATATTTAAAATAAAATAGAAGCAAGAATCTGATGAGTCATTTCATGCTTAAGTATTTGCATAACAAGAATTCAGGTTCGATTAGAACTCAGAACAATCCCTAACTCTTCAGTTTACATTCACTAAAGCATTATACCAGCTAATCTATGGTTAGGCGTTTACCCAGACCATACATTATTAGGGAGAAATAATCTCTCGTTAGCTACAATCACAAAAGACTAGGGCCTGGGCAGATGTTTGCTAAAATTTTATCGCCTCAAGTTTGGAGCCACATTTAAATATCTTGATTCTGGCTATGACCAGTCAGATAAGACAATCAACGTAGTCATAGCAATTCACATCAAGAAGAATTGGAACAAGATATCATTAGTAATCAGATAAGGCAGCTACGCACTATTATGTTCACATTTCTTTCACTGAAGAAATATAAAGTGAATTAACCAGGATATTTAATTATGAATTTTAGAGATTTTGCACCATAAAGACTTGCGAGGCATTAAATGTAGAACCATCAACTTAAAAATGCAAATGTAGTATTCTTACAAGATAGAAGAAGATTTGACCGAGGATCAGAAAAATTAAGAGTTACTTATTAGTCATTTGGTCTTTTCTCTGAAAAAAAAAAAAAGGAGGGAAAACAAAAGTTACCACTAACAACATCAGGCATCTTCTCACATGTCCAGCCAATCCACCCATAAGCATGCAAACAGGCATGTGTATGCAGACCAAACAAAAAAGACAAGAAAACAATGTACAGAAGGGAAAGAAAAGACACTGCAAAATTTTACCATTAGCCATGTCGATAGATTCAACATGCTCTTGTAGCTCATCCAACATATCTGCAGAAATGGGTCGAATGGTTATTGACTGTCCAAAAAAATGAAGGAAAAAAAAAAAGGAAAACAACCATAAATGGTGTAGTAGATACAGAATAAAAATAAATGAATAAGCTAACATAATCCATTTTTAAACACCTATGGATGTCTGTTATGTTTAACATGTTTCAATCAATTTTAAACTTGATGTTCCCTCTAAATTAAACAAAAAATAAACCAACAGACCTAATGCCACCTCGCTGTCACTGATTTTTAAAGAGAACATTATTTTGACCTTCATCTTTTCAAGAAAAATGATTCTGATCCTCATCTATTAGCAGATACTACCTTTACAGAAAATTTAGTCATATATCTTCTACTGCCTTCATGGAAAAAAGATGAAGAATGGGATAGATAAAGGGATCCTGTCCTCTATGACCTCATCATAAAAAGTGCACTCCTTTTTCCACGTTACTATTTCCCTTAGGCTAAAAATAAAATAAATAAATAAAAAACAATTCACCATAATTTGTCCAAACTAGACCCTACTGAAAGGTGAAAACAGCATTTACCAAAAAAGAAGAGTGAAAATAGCCATCAGCGGGCCTTTCAGATCCTAACCTCCTTCTCATAAGACAATCAAGCTTCCCTTTCTATGGAATTGAACAGCATTGAAGAAATCACCTTCGATCTTCCACACAGACAACGAAAGTATCTTTCCATCAATAATACAGCAAAGCAAGGGATGCCTTAACCAAAATTAAGTTCCACTATGTCCATATCTAAAAACTGAAGGTTTTACCAACTTTCTTTTATACTCTCTATTTTTTTGGCTCAATAGAATATTTAATTTTTTGGATAAATGATTGCATCTGAATCAGATATGTTCTAAGAAATAAAGAATTGGCATGTTTCATGCCCATTAAGTGGAGGTAAGACTATACCAAGACAAAACCAACAATTGGATGCACGCCCTTCGAAGTGTTAAGTAATCATCTCTTGTTGAATCAGAAAAAGAGAAGTCTGTTAAAAACTAGTAATAAGTTAAGAAGGGAAATCTGATAAAATAACTCCTCACTTCCAGTAACCTTTGTTTTCACTTTCTTTCTCGGCACTCATGTTTGGCACTTCAATTTCCCATTACAACGCAGATAGACTCATGTAAAAGGGGAAAGGGTCCAGGGTTCAAGCCAAGTGGATAAACCCCTAAGTTCTTCATGCATGCCCCAAGCTACTAGGTAAATTTCTCAAGATCTACTTTCCTATTTTCTTCAGGGTATCTCTTCACCTACCCAAACTATAACACAATAAGTTGAGTACTTAATAATGAAACTAATAATATCCATAGAAAAAAGGCAATTAATCTCGGTGCATATAATGTACCTTCAATATTTTCTGGCATGACGCCCTGAGCCTCCAAAACGTCCTCTGGAGTATTCATAACAAGAGTAATCTCCTTCATTCGTTTAACAACATCAACCGTCTGGGCTTCCATCGCCTCCATGAACCACTTCCGATCCTCCTCACTGGCCACAAACAATTCAAACAACAAATATAAAAAAAAGTTCAAACACACACCAATCGATGTAAAAAGTTTTTAAAAAATCGAAAAAAACAATAACATTCACCAAAGCCACTTAAAAAAAAATTAAGAACAGGAAAAAGAAAAAAATTTGAACTTGAGGAAAAGAAAAATCTAATACACCTTAAACCTTCAACTAAAGAATAGGAAGCTAAGAATTAAACCCTAGAATACCTGAGATTGCGAGAGGGTTTGGTCCCATCGGTTTGAGCAAGGCTCCACTTGAGCAATCCGTCCCACTTCAAGCCGTCGTTCGCCATCGATCCTTATCCGTCGCGAAGAATCAAAAAGGAACGAATCAAACGATCTCTTCCTCCCTCCTCTCTATGAAACCCTTCCTTTTATTTTTTTTTAAAACCTCTGAAGCGAAGCCAGCGAAAGGAAGGGTCTCGAATTATAGGGCGAATAAAATCGGATAATTGCCGCTAATCCCCGAAATCGGGAGACTGGAGGACGTATGCCGTTTGATCAAGATCAAACGGCTCTACGTTAACTTCCACGATCGCGATCGTTAAATTGCTAGAGCTTCAGCGAGCGATCTGATGATGCCTTCCTCCCACGGGTTTCCGTAGGACCATGACGCCGATCTACGCCAGCTAACAGACCTCCTACAAAACCGTTATTCTCCGTTAGAAGGAAAAATTAAATAATATATTAGCATGGAATCAGCTCACTTAGAAATGCAACGCTACTTGTTTATGAGACCCCATGAAGGCAGAAAACAACAGACCATAACAAACATATAATACTATTTATTGCGGCAGAAATTCATCCTGTGATTGAATTGCCTGGAGTTTAACGATGAATGCAGGACTATGATGGCCAGACGATGGCAGCAGGATCTACAAAAAAAATCTACGATTGGAATGGACTCTGATGGAGACCTAGATATTTTTCATACCTTAAAGATCTCCGTGGGCTTTTATTTATAAGTGAGACTAAAGAATCGTGAAAAAGAAGGTCTTGACTTATTAGGCGAGATACGGCTATCATCTCCTGCTTTATCGGGAGATATATATTTGTTATCTCTTGTCTCATCGAGAATGTTGGCTCAAATGGTTAACTTTAACTTATCAGATGAGATATGTCCATTATTTTCTTCCTTATCTGCTCTGTAACCAGCTGTCATGTTGTGGTAGTTTGAATTTAAAAAGATGCGGAGAATTTTCAGATCAAATCAAATCCGACAAGATGACCTCGGATCGACCGACAGCATGGCTGGCAAGGGTGTCTTTATGATGTTGGAAACTAGGATCGATAGTCAAAGTCGAGATCGATGGCCGAAGTCAAGAAGCTAATAGTACCATCCAAGATAGTTCGATCGGAAGATAGAATTGGCAAAGTCCAAACTTGTTTGGATCTTTCACTTGCCTCATATCTTCAGCTAATACGAAATCATCCACAACATAAGCCTCCTACTCCTGAATTTAAGTCAGAGTTGATTGGGACGAAGGGAGTATATTAAGTCGAAGCTGTCGAAGATATGGGGCGCATGCTTCTGCTTCAATTTGATCGCTGAGGTCTTCGTAGGATCTGCTTGCTGAAAAATGAGGGATCTTCGATCTTCGTTGGCTCTGCTCACTGAAAAGTGAGGGACCTTTGGTCTTCATAGGCTTTGCTCACTAAAAAGCGATGAGCTTTCGGAGTTCCTTATAGGTTAGCCCCTACTTCTTAGTCGCCAAAGTCTTCGACCCAGATAACTTAGAGTTCGTTGGCTTCACTCTATTTGTCCATGGGCAAAGAGCGCCATTGGACCGCTTTCATTGTGGCCACCTTCGTCGAGGGGACGAGACATCCGACATCACGACTAATTCATCGTTGAGGGAACGAATTGTCCTTCTCGTGGCTATATCCATTCGGAGACGAAGCACCTTCGAGAAACTTTTGGCTATATTCGTCTAGAGACGAAGCGCCTTCAAAGAACTCTTGGCTATATTCGTCTGGAAATGAAGCGTCCTTCTCGTGGTTATATTCGTCCGAAGATGAAGCTTCTTTGAGGAACTCCTGACTATATTCGTCCGAAGATAAAGCGCCTTCGAGAAACTCATGTCTATATTCGTCTGGAGATGAAGCACCTTCGAAAAACTCCTAACTATATTCGTCCGGAGATGAAGAAGGAGCCCTCCTTATCAAAGCAGAGACCCCCCCCACTAGCAGAGAGATATACCATCAATTATCGTTACGTCTTTTTATAGTATAGAAGGATCGAAAAAAAGAGAGAGAAAGATGGACTCTGGCTTTAGAACAAAGAACAAGAAAGCCAATGATAAAACGAAAAGAGTTAGGAATGACAGAACAAAGGAAAAGATCAAAAAAATGAAAGAGCTCGACAACAAAAGAATGGATAGGAAGCCTAAGTCCGACTTTGAAAGTCTCTTCATACAGGCCAATTCTATTAGGAGGAGGACTGCCAACCTTACCATTAGGCCAAGAACACTCTAATTCGAAGGCAGTCAGGATTCCATTTGGGACACAGATAACACTCAGGTCCTCCGTGCCCACTTTGGATCCAATTGTGTCAGGAACGAAGAGGGATACAACACCGTGCCCTTCACCCACACCGATGGGAGCTTTCTTCGAAGAGGAAGATAATCCGAAAGATCAGTTCTTATTAAGACTCTCGAAACCTGCCATTAGGAGATGCAAAGAAAAGAACAGAAAAGAAAATGGATGCAGAAAGAAGGATGATCGGACTAAAGAAACAAAAGAAGGAAGGAGACCAACCTACGGTGACACAAGAGATGAGGACAATGATTCCGTAGGAAGTAAAGACGACAATTCCAAGAGAAGCTGCTGGCGATCGAAAAAGCTCTCGGAACAAGGAAGAGAACCAGAGGAGAAAAAGAAAGATTTGGAAGAGTTTGAAAGCATGAAAGAAGAAGGTAGGAAGCACAACCTCCTTTATAGGCACAGAAGATCAGAATTATCCAAATATCAAATCCTGTCTAACCATCTCATGACTAACACTTGGCACAATTCTATTGACGTACGGACACACCAGTCGGCCCATTAATGATTTGTGCAGGAAACAAGACATATCACTTTTTGAATTCCACCAACCACCTCTTGGTCATGATTATTCATTGATATGACCGTTCACTCCACCCAAGGATCACAAACACCATTTCGACGAGAAGAACAGCATGTCTTCGACGAGTCAAAACTCATGGACTCCCTTCGTCCACATCAAAATCAAGAGTAGAGGATATGTGTTGGGAAAAAATTTATCATCCAGACCGAAGACATGGATTATTGAAAAGGTAGGTGATATCATATGCAAGGCTGATATGACGGCACAGTCAGGGATGGAAGTGTTCAATCCCAAAAGAGTGTGTTTCTCCTGTACCGTAAAAGAACCGTTTGAAGTCTTCGGCCCCTAATGATCTTTGACTCCTAATACTCCCCCTAAGCAGAACACCCAGAATCAGCCATTCCTAACTTCGGCCTCATCCTAACTTTGGTCTCAAGCCTATCTCAATCTTCATGGTAGCTAATATCCGACATCTGTCCAAGATGTGTAGACAATCGGACACCTGAACTGGCCGATCTCCAACTTCAGCCGCAGGTGTGCTTCAACCCTCATCGGTCTTATCTCACTGAACGCAATTGGTTCCAACCGCTTCTTTCCTTCGGCACCTGCCTCCATCGGACCACGCCGAAGCCTCAACAAAAAAAACTAGTCTAATCCAATCAGCACCCTTATTTCAAAATTCAAAAGCACCCACGACATTTATTTGGCTCCAGAATAAATAAGACAGGTGTAACCATCTGATCTTAAAAATTTTGATCAAAAATCTTACCATATCGCACCTAAATCTGTCACGTAATCTGCCTAAAACGGCTCTCCAACCCTCGCTTATAAAAAACCTCTAGAGAACCTTCAAGGTACGCGCGTACAATCTCTTAACACTCCTTCTTACATGTTTCTTCAGATTTCTGATTTGAGCATCGGAAGATCCCCACTGAAATCCACTCCAATCAAAGATTTTTCTTGTAGATTCTGCTGCCATCATCCAACCGTCGCAGTCCTGCACTCGCTACCAAATTCTAATCGATCCGACTTCAAGATGAATTTCTACCACAACACTATTATCTTACCAAATCACTATGCATCAATTAAATAATTCTTCTTCTAAATTGGCATGAAGATTGCGATCTTAAAATATCTATTTTTTGAGATAAATTATGAAAAAGAAGCTATTATCATCGTATTGCCGCTGTTGTGACAACATAGGAGTTAAATAAATATCATTATTAATACATAACAAAAACAGGAGCCCATAATAGTAACGAGGCTGTTAGTTTGAACCTTCATCAGCCTGCGCTTTAAGCAAAATTCATAATGATGCAAAGGTCTCCAACATCAATGGAAGCAAAAGCTCTGCTTTTGATGAATGGAGTTTCCACTGACTTTCAAGGAATTCTGTCCCCGATTCTTCAAAAACCTAGAGCTTACATAGAAGAAAAATTTATCAAACAAGCCCAAGGAGAAGTTAATTTGTCTGGGATCATCTTTGCATCCCCGGTACACCACTGGATATTATGAGAATAGAATGATATTGGCTACCGAAAGTGCTTCTTAACAAATTTCCAGCCGACCGTAACCACCCACCCAAAATGACGAGTAATGTTATGGGCTCTACTCAGTTACCCAGTAAGGTCATCAGCTTGGGAGACAAGGGGGCAGTCAAACCATGATATGCCACATTAGGGGGAGACTAACAAGAAAGGTATGGCATTTTTTTTTCCAAAAACAATTTGCAACCAAAATAATTTTAGCTTTAACACATGTTCATTGGAGCAGCTAGTTGGCACAAGATACACACAAATGGCTGCCATGGATGATGTATCCTACCATGTTTATTAACACGCGAAAGGAAGTTTGCCAAGCAATAAGCCATGCAGAACGTTCCTCTCTCACTCTCCGTCAATAATTGGCACGTAAATTGCAGCAGACTGGACTTAAGGTAATTATAGCTATCGTCTTATAGGAGACTAGGTTATTGCGTACCCTGATGGCCGGAGTTAAAATACAAGTTGCTTGTTTACTCTAAAACATGGTATTCTGGTGCCATACATAGAACAAAATCAAACCAAAAACGGCATACTCAGGAAATTAATAACATCCTTATGTCCGAAATTGAGTACATGCAACTAATTAAGGTGACCACATGCTAGGTGATAACATCGAGAAAATTCATCTATATATGCTGCCAATGGATACTTTCACAAAGAAGTGCTTAGAGAAAATGAAACAGATGAACATACAGTATAACTCTTTTTATCTTAGGCTGAAGCTAGGAGATGTATTAAGTTTGTATACCCATGAAACAAGATTCCATTACATGCAACAAAGGCAGGTAAGTCTGAAAAAACCAAGTTCGCAGGTAATGAGCTCAAAATCCAAGCTATTAACACAAAAGCAGCCAGGCCAGGTAGACAAGAACCAAATGAGAGTTTCAAGAGTTTAAATAGAAGAATTTTCGATAGAAAATACCAGTGAAACTAACATAAGAGAAAAAGCATTAAGACTTGGATATGATTCATAAAACACCGGCGGCAATATAGCAATATAAAACTTCGGAGAAAATCATGAGCTAAATAAAACCAAAGGCTTAACCATAAACAAGTGAATGGCATGTGAAAATTGTTTATAATGTACTATAAAATCCATGAGTAATAAAAAAAAAAAACCAAAGAGAATTAAGATTCTGCTAAGTCCTAAACAACTGACAGCTCTCCACGTCGCTACATTTGTACAGTCATGCTACCATATGCATCTTTCCTTTACCATCTCTTTACACCCATAAAAGCTTGTACAGACATTAATCTCCCGTGCAGGGGCAGCAGGTATACTAACCTTCTGAGCCTCAGGCTTGGCATATAAACTATAACCTCAAACTACAGAATGTACAGTTTTCCAGTACAAGCAACATTTTTATTCCCAGCCAGCTTGTACCTGCCCATTAAATAGATAAAAGGAGTTCACACTAGCCTCAGTTAGCTGTACAACTTCGTTCCTATGCCATCTAAGAGGAATATGAGGACTGCAGTCCAATCCTCCTTTCTGTGAAGGAAAGAAAAACCCGTTAGACTGGTCAATTATTAACGACCCTGTGGGAGATTAAAGGAGGCACTAAAAATATAAATGCAAGGATCAGTTCATGGAAACAGAACCACCATCACTCTATATGCAAAACTCATGTAGACAAGATGGAATAGGAAGCATACACTCCTGAAGACACATGATTGACTTAAACTTAGGGTGCCTATGTAATATCCAATAGGTGGCCTTTCTTTTGAGCACAAAGGGAAATATAGATTTTACCAAGTGATAGGAATAGTAGAGAGAAGTATGCCTTACCCCCAGCTGCAACAAGTTTCTCTACACGAGCAACTATATGCTTTCCGTAAGTATATTTCTTCAGTGCATTCAAGTGGACCTTTATTCGTGAAAGGATCAACTCACGTTGCTGATCATCACAAGTCTCCAATACTTTCTGTACAACATAGTTAGCAAATTGATCTTTCATCATGGCCTGCCACCCACACACAGAAAAGGGGGAGCATGTAAGTGAGATGCCTAAATGTTCCAGCAAACAAGTATCTCTTTTCTCTTTTCATCCATGAATAGTTATCAACCGAAAATGCTTTTTTACATTAGCAGGAAAGGGTTCTTAAATTACAAGAAGCAAACCATACATTACTAACTTTCATTACATGATTATCTCCAAATAGAGGTTTTTCCTTTCTGTTGTTGATAGGTAGCGACAACAACATTCAGTGAACTATAACCAAACTATTCGAACTGATTGGGATGACAGTTTATCAGTCCGGATTTGTAAAATGAAAATTTTGATCAAATCACAGCAAACTGACTTGTATTGAACTCCACACAGCACAATTATTCAAAAATCTCAGACTATTCAGACCAGCCAGTGTGTTCACAGTTCAAGATAAGTAGCACGCAACCATGATGCTATTATGTTTTAATCCCACATATATTATGCGATCTAGTTTCCTTTGTTTCTCATTTTCTGAGCATCTAAAGCACGAACTGCAGTATATCTGTAACTTTGAGACTTTAAAGTGCTAAATATTTGTCCATTTCTCGTAACTTTTTCTCCCTTCTTTTTTCCAGTATAGATACAGCATGATTCGGCAAAAGGCATTATTCACAGTTTACACATCTTGTAGGAAAGCAAAGGTTTTAATGAGAATGACAAAATCATCCTAAACTGCAAAGGATCAGTCAACTTTAAAACATATGGAAATTCAAATATTGTATGAAAACAATGATGTAGTATATGCATAAGAGGAAGTCAGGGTATGCTCATAATGTGTCGCTTGCAAAAGTGCAACCAATAAAGGGTGTCTTATAGCTTTTTACTGCATGAACAAGAAAAAAGTGGAAATTTCTCACGGCATAGGGAAATGGTAAAGTGAAGCCATTAACGCTGTAGCTACAAGACAAGCTCAACACAGGGCAGGCAGAACTGGATCTCATGCCATAGTTTTCCAGGAAAGATGGATAATGTTACCATAACCATATCATAACTCATAAAAAAAGACAAACAACAAACCTGGAGTGGCTCATTTTCATCAGTGGAGCCAAGCATCTCATTTACCAAAATTTGACGTTCTTCAGGGCCACCAAAAGTCAAACACTTCTCAACAACATTTGATGCAAACTTCTGTTGGCTCATCTGAACTATCTGTCCAGCTAATTTCTTGATAATGGCAGATCGCTCGTGAGGTTTTCCATGCTCCAATACATGCTGTTACAATTCAAGCAACATGGAAGTGAGGAGATCCATAATAGTGTTGGGTTCCGGTGACGCAGCGGAATATAAATTTCAAAAATTTTTACATGTATTCAACAATTGAAAACAAGTTTAACAATTAAACTAGACTACCGGAACACAAAACCCTAGGAACACCTTGATGATTACAATCAAACAATACAAGCATGTATAACAAAAAGAGATTAGAAGCCATATACCAACATGAAGACGATGATCTGGTAATCATGAGATCTCCACAAAACTCCAAAGTAGAAGCCCTCCAACGGTGATCCACACAAGACTGATCAGGATCCTTTTCAATTCGACGTAGTGCTGCAGCCTTTTTCGCAAGTTCACTGCCGATCGTCCTTCACAAAAACGGATTGCACCACTGCTTGTATGCCTTCGAGACCTCCACTAGGATCACTCTAGAAACCATTTTCCAAATGATCTCACCACATAAAAATCAAATTAGATGTTCAATATTTGAACAATCTGATTTTAGGACAAGCATCACATGCTTTCCTTTTCCTCTTCTCTTCCTTTCTATTTTTCTCTCCCTTTTCTTTGTCTTTTTCTTTTCAGATTTTTTCTATATTTTCCTCATCTAATCCCACGCCTAAAGCCCTCTTGGATCACATTATATCCCATATGGGGCGCCCCTTATATAAGGTATAAAGGGGCGCCACAAATGTTTCCAAGGGACGCCAACTCTTGGCATCCCTTATCCCTTACACGCTAAAAATTAATTTTTGCGTGGAAATGGAATAAGAAGAGGTTAATAAACAGAAGGACTCCTCTGCGTACAAAAATCAAGACACCATCTCATGGCGCGTGGGATAAGGGAATGGGCGTGAATTCAAGAGTCCAAAATAATAATGACTCTTCCATATTCAATGCACAAAAACAAGGGGTGACCATTTATTTTGTGGCGTGTGAGTTCCTTTCCAGAAAAGGACTCCTTTTCCACGTCCATACATCCCAAGGGTCCATCTCATGGCACAAAAATCAAAGGAAGGAGTGAAATATGGAAAGGAATTTAAGAGTAAACCAGAAGGACTTCTCTTGAACGCACAAAATAAATGGGCGTGCCATTATTTGGCGTGGAGGAAGTTGATCACTTATGGAACTCTTCCATAAAAATCAAATAAGCCACCTATTTATTTGTAGATTCAAACCTAATCACATTAGATCAAGACAACAAGTCAAGGGTTAGCACAAACACCATTGTACTGAACCCAATTGGGAACTTGAGTTGATTCATGTGCTAGCAATTTAATTAATCTATTGGATTTACAATAAATCCAAATAAATTAGACCAAGACCAAATTCCTATTGTGTGTGACCCATTGAGTTCCAAATCTAGCCAGCAGTGGACTCTGACTCTCAACGTAACCCTAATCCGATCAGATTAGGTCAGCTCAAAAATCCCAATCAACTAGGACTCTTCCTAATTAATTCTCGAATTAAACTCTTTTAATTCTGATGAGTCCACAAGTCAAGATTGATGTCTAGCAACGTATCGTGACTATCTGAAAGATTTAAAATTTGATAAAAATATCAAAATTACCCTTCCGTGGCGAGTTATCGTGCAATTCAATCCTTCGATCACACATCCTAGACAGACCATGGGCATAGAAACATATCAAGTCCAAATACCTATCCATATGTATCTCGATCCAATGATGATGACTCGATTGATGAACCAGTAGAAACATTTTCTACTGTTCATCCCTGCTCTGATCAAAGACTCTCAGAGTCATCATCCTATGAGATCACATAGGATGTTCTCCTACAAGGAGTGACCGATTCCTTATTGACCACTCACAACCTCCATGCACACTTCACTATACCCAGAATATCCCACACACATCTCAAAGTGGCATGCTAGGGAATAAACCAAAGTAAGGATATATATACATAAAATACCATGGTGATCTCAAGTCAAAGGATCACTTGCACCACTCCCATAGAGAACCATCTGTCGACATGCTGTAAGACTCCATCAGATGTTCTTCGTGTGGATCAGTTCAGTGAACTCATTCTCTAATGAGCACCTACATCTTTGTATTAGTATCACCACACAAGTAATTGTGAGATCAATCACCCTCTCCATCGAGCATACATAGGATGTACCAATCTTACCGATATCATCGATCTCCGACTCGATGATCTAATGACTGAAAATATTTTAGATTGGAGCTATCAAGATTTTAGGTCTCACTAGCATGATCTCATCATGATCCTAAAATCATTACTCTAATCTATGGGGTTTATCATAATCATAAAAATATGATGCAGCAAATGATAAAACATAATATCTCATAAATAAAAATAACTAATGTCATGCAAATGAGTAGAAAAAAAATACAGAAAAGTCCCTTCACATTACCCATGCGATTGGCTTGTAGGGCACTATTTTTTCAACTTCAACTTGCACTTAAGCCAATCGCCCCGTACCTGATGCCCATGCAATCAAGGTGACGAACACACTGCTGCTGTGTTAAGGCTTAGTGAATTTGTCTATTATACTATTCTTTATATGAACTCATTTTATGATCAAATCATGAATGAGGTGAAAATGCCTTAGGATGTGCGTGAGTTTCTGATGAGACCACACCCAACTCAGTGATGAACCCTTTCATCAGACAACTTTTCTTAGCAATCTTTACTAACAGCATTTAACTGAATCAAATACAGTTTGCTGTTTGGAACTCTTCCAATTCACTGCTCCTCTAGTACTTCTCAAGTACTTTGAGAATGCTTTTCACAGTTTTCAAAAGATCCTATCATGGATCTGTCTGAAATCAATGATTATGCACAAGGCATAAATCACATCAGGCTTGGTATATTGAATATAAACACTTTTACACCCATTCATGTTGAACCCCTTCAACATAAAATCCATGTACCTAGACTGGGACAAGCCTAGCATCCACTTACATCTATGACTATAGATGCCAAATATATTGGATGCTACACCTAAGTCTTTTCCATGAAAACTTTTATGATAAGCATGTCATTGATCGAGCGCAATATTGAGACTACCTTCCCAATATGCTGTATATCATTCACATACAAAAATTAAAAAGTTAGTGAGACTTCCACTTGTCTTCTTGCACACACTTGGTTCATCCATATTTTGATAAAATCAAACATTTTGACTATCTCATCAAAAATAGAAGTACCAACTCCTCAATGCCTGCTTTAATCCATAAATGGATTTGCCCTCCCACTTGAGACAAACTCTCTAGATGGTGTGCGGTTATAGCAAGCAAAAATCCGGATTGACATTCCTGTTAGCAACTAATTGGGTCATACTCATAGGTGCTTCAATCATAGTCCATACTTAGTTGATGTACAGAAAGTTCATTTTGAATTTCATAGTTTCAAACCATCTGTCAGAGTCTCTACTCATGACTATTTCTGAATAGATCAAGAAAACATCATTCTCAATAATGTATGGTGTATCGTCATTCTCAATGACAAACCCATATTTTAAGTGGTACATTACACACTCAGTTTGACTTTCGATGAGGTGTGTTTTATGGTTGTGCCTTATCAATGAGCACATCTGATCGAGGATCAACTTATGGACACTCCACAGATTATGATAGGATAGTTCAAGATCTTGAACTTTTCAAGTTCAATATCCTCCTACTGTCCCCTTCTTAGAAATTTTTTTTTTTCAAAAGATGGCATACCTACTGACAAAACACCTTTTGTCCAGTAGAGTAGTAGAAATAGTATCACATACTACTCTTAGGAT
Source organism: Elaeis guineensis (assembly GCF_000442705.2). Taxonomy (NCBI): domain Eukaryota; kingdom Viridiplantae; phylum Streptophyta; class Magnoliopsida; order Arecales; family Arecaceae; genus Elaeis; species Elaeis guineensis. Next base: position 130,475,777 of record NC_025997.2, on the reverse strand, counting down.
AACCTATAAACTTATATAAATCTGATTTAGCACAAAACTTATGTACATCAATTCTTTTCACATAAGTTGGACAACCTGCCTCTTCCTTTTTCATATCTCATATAGAGTGCTAGTAACAGATTTTAATGATATCTAATTCAAAACATATGCAGTAATTTCTAGGACATATCTCTAGAATGAGATAACAAGATTTGTGAAACATATTAAGAAACACACCATATCATATATAGAGTGTCCATCTCTGGATCGAGATATTATTAGTCTTCGAACATCCATATGTTCGAGACCTAATACTTTGCTTGCCTTTTCCCATGTCCAGTAAATGAGATCTTGATCATTTTATCCATGAGACAAGATTTACAAGTTATATATGATTCAGAATCATACAGAACAATAAGCTCTTCTTTGTATTACTTGTTTATCTTTGACTCACAAAAATAGCCAAGTTGGCAAAGCCAGAGATATGTGACCATTATATATTCTTTTCTTATTCTCATCAATATGAAGAACAACATCATTGAGTGATAGAAACATAAGACCATTATCATAAATCCATAGCCATAAAATTTACCAAAAGGAGAGTAACTTTTACTCTTTACATTAATTTCAAAATCATGCTATAACAACAAAGGAATTGAAATAATGATTCTGATAAATTTAGGCATATAACAACAGTCTACTAGTTTCTAAACTTTGTTAGGAGGTTATATGAATAAGTTCCTACAGCTTTAGCATGAATGGACGGTCCATCATTGCCAAAAAACATATAATCACAACACTTCAGCTTTATAAATCCAGCAATGCTTTACATAAGTGGAACCTATATAAAGTATCACATATCCAAAATTCTAAAGCTGAAACACTCAATGATATATTAGTTTGTATCGCATACAAACCATTAGCAAATGCAACCTTTTGCATCCTGCTACTGCTTCACATTTGCAAGACAACTCTTACAATTTATCTCTAATACTCATCATTACTGTAATGATAATAAATACCCATAGTAAAGACAATCTTCATCTTTTTCTTCTAAGAAATACTAAAGAAAGAATCCAGAAGAGTTAGTAGGATCAAATCCTGGATTAACTCACTATCCATGATAATGACTTAATCATAGAATTAAGTTAATCAGGATACATTTGACAATTATACTGTCAATCCCAGCCATATCGCATATGCGGTTTTTCTTTCTTTATAGTATATCATCTCTGATCAAATCAGAATCAGAAGAATAGGAGACTATCTCCTATGTGAGAACTATTCTCAGGTTCCTCAACCATTTTATGAAGTTCGATTAATTTTAAAAATATACCATACAGTGATAGTGAAGATGCAGATGAATATATAAGAACATAAAATGACTACTCATGATGACATGCACAATTTAGATGAGATTTTTATCTAAATGTGTCTCTCACTATTTTAATGAATTTCATAGCCCTCAAGTATGGAAAACGAAGAACCTATCATGAAGTTCTTTAGTGGGGTTGAAATCCCAATTCCTCATAAAAAGCCTTGTGGATAGCACAACAAGTTCCTATGAGTTCAAGGGTAGGTAACTCTTTACCAATTACATCTCATGCAACTCTCAACATAACTTTTACCTCTAAAATACTTATAGCCTTGTGGATAGCACAACAAACTATATTATTTTAGTTAAATCATACCCTTCAATTCTATATGGTCATATCTGAATAATACTATCCTTGTGGATAGCACAACAAGGCAGCACTACCAAAATATGCTATAAGCATCACTTAGTCAACATCGTATCAATCTCTATAGCAAGCCTTGTGGATAGCACAACAAACTCACTATAGTTTTTGACATCCTATATTGACTTAGTATAAGCTAAGTACCATTAACTTCATTATGCACCAAGACAGTATTAAATCAGTCCCCACAGCAAGCCTTGTGGATAGCACAACAAGCCTACTATGGTTCTTGACATAATATTGGTTTAGCATGAAGAAAGACATGGATAGTGTTCTTAACACTTCGCCATTATGACTTAATATAATTTAAATGAGGGACTTAAGTCTCATGCACATCCAAAACATATATATAAAAATGCATCATTTAAATTTTAATTCTAACTACCAGCATGTAAGAGCATATATAGGAAATTTAATGGTTATGAACTTCTGAAAAAATCATCCGAGCCACGGGATGGTATATGGGTCTAATCCTAGGTGCATCATAGATTGAACCATCTCATGATCAATCTTAATGCGCCTTTGCTCTACAAATGTCTGGTAGTCCAGTCTTCATCTCCATGAAGACTTCTATGAATGCTTGATCTTTATCTGAAAATAGAAAAAAACAATTTCTATCTATTTTTCAAATAATTTTTTTCTATAATTTTACATCAATATGTAAAAATCCCAATCAACAGTTGGGAACGTACAAAAGAAAGATACAGCTGATGATACAATACATCAGGGACACCCAGCCCCTATTGCAACTTTTGCAGATACATTTATATCATTAGCCAATAGGGAAGCATTCATACATACATCCATCACATGAATGTACCATAGTCCATAACCACTCAACATGTATTTTATAATAATTATAAAACATGATAACTAACTTCTCATGTTATCTTAATTGTGATATCATTCATAAACATGTCGATAGAGATGTTTAAATATATGGACATAGAGCCCATCTAGAGATTTTGATTCGGATTCAACTCTCGATCCAAATTTAATTATAAGTCAATCATTTGTCATTCTTTTGAGTTAAGTTGATCAATTCTTAAATTAACCTCAATCCAATTAGATTAGCATAGATTCGGTCAACCATGACTCAAATCCTAATCAAATTAGATCAATGACAATTTGATCAATCCTAAATTAAACAGAATTTCAAATCAAATTAGAACTATGAATTTGATTTAATCTATAATCATTAATTCTAATCATATTAGATCAATGAATTATAGTTAAACAAATCCATCGGTAAAAATCCTAATACATGTCTGAGGCATCCTTTCCACGATCAAAATTTTTCGACTCCACGCATACCTTGAACAACAATCAAGATGGAAGACCCACGATGGCGAGTGCCCAAATAACATGGTGGGAGGCCCTTGGATCTTAGGTAAATGCATCAAATGCAAGAACCCTAAGTCTTGGCAATATACATCCAATGTATCATTCCAAGGCTTCACGCATCACATGCATTGGATTTACAACTCCATAGAAAATTAGATCATGGGATCTAACTTAAACTTGTCACACAAGTCTAAAAACCATAGAAACTCATATCCAAGTTCGATCATGGATTGACAACACTTTATCATTAACAAAAAAATGCATCAAAAATATCAATTAAACATCATTCAGAAAATCTGATTTTGACATAATATGAACTGGATCTAATCCATGTCACAATAATAACATGATATTTGATTGAATCAATCAAGAGTGGCTCTGATACCACTGTTGGATTCCGGTGACGCAGCGGAATGTAAATTTCAAAAAATTTTATATGTATTCAACAATTGAAAACAAGTTTAACAATTAAACTATACTACCGAAACATAAAATCCTAAAAACACCTTGATAATTACAATCAAACAACATAAGCATGTATGACAAGAAGAGATCAGAAGCCTTATACCAACATGAAAACGATGATCTGGTAATCATGAGATCTCCACGATTCCAAAATAGAAACCCTCCTACGGTGATCCACACGAGACTAATCAGAATCCTTCTCAATTCGACGTAGTGCTGCAGCCTTCTTCGCAAGTTCGCTGCCAATCGTCTTTTGCAAGAACGATTACACCATTGCTTGTATGCCTTCGAGACCTCCACTAGGACCACTCTAGGAACTATTTCCCAAATGATCTCACCACATAAAAATCAGATTAGATGTTCAATATTTGAATAATCTGATTTTAGTACAAGCATCATATGCTTTCTTTTTTCTCCTCTCTTCCTTCCTATTTTTCTCTCCCTTTTCTGTCTTTTTCTTTTCAATTTTTTTCTATCTTTTCCTTATCTAATCCCACGCCTAAACCTCTTGGATCAGATATATAAGGTATGAAAGGATGCCACAAATGTTTCCAAGGGGCGCCAACTCTTGGCGTCCATTATCCCTTACACGCTAAAAATTAATTTTTGCGTGGAAACCAAAAGACTAAGGCGTGGAATAAAAAGAGGTTAACAAGCAGGACTCCTCTGCATACAAAAATCAAGAAACCATCTTATGGCGCGTGGGATAAGGGAATGGGCGTGAATTCAAGAGTCCAAAATAATAACTCTTCCATATTCAACGCACAAAAAAAGGGCGATCATTTATTTTGTGGCGTGTGAGTTCCTTCCCAAAGAAGGACTCCTCTTCCACATCCATACATCCCAAAGGTCTATCTCATGGTGCAAAAACCAAAGGAACGAGTGGAATATGGAAAGAAATTTAAGAGGAGTAAACCAGAAGGACTTCTCTTAAATGCACAAAATAAATGGGCGTGCCATTATTTGGCATGTGGTTTTGACGTGGAGGAAGTTGATCACTTATGGAACTCTTCCATAAAAATCAGATAAGCCACCTATTTATTTGTAGGTTCAAATCTAATCACATTAGGTCAAGACAACAAGTCAAGGATTAGCACAAACACCTTTGCACTGAATCCAATTGGGAACTTGATTAATTCATGTGCTAGCAATTTAATTAACCTATTGGATTTACAATAAATCCAAATAGATTAGACCAAGACCAAATTCCTATTGTGTGTGACCCATTGAATTCCAAATCTAGCCAGCAGTGGATCTAAACTCTCAACGTAATCCTAATCCGATCAGATTAGGTCAACTCAAGAGTCTCAATCAACTAGGACTCTTCTTAATTAATTTTTGAATTAAATTTTTTTAATTCTGATGAGTCCACAAGTCAAGATTGACGTCTAACAACGTGTCATGACTATCCGGAAGATTTGAAATTTGATAGAAATACCAAAATTATCCTTCCGTAGTGAGTTACCGTGCAATTCAATCCTTCAATCACAACATCCCAGACAGGCCATGGGCATGGAAACATGTCAAGCCCAAATACCTATCCATATGTATCTCGATCCAATGATAACGACTCGATTGATGAATCAGTAGAAATCTTTTCTACTGTTTATCCCTGCTCTAGTCAAAAACTCAAAGTCATCATCTTATGAGATCACATAGAATGTTCTCTCCTCCTACAAGGAGTGACTGATTCTTTGTTGACCACTCACAACCTCCATGCACACTTCACCATACCCAGAATATCCCACACACATCTCAAAGTGGCATGCTAGGAAATAAACCAAAGTAAGGATCCATATACACAAGGTACCATGGTGATCTCAGATCAAAGGATCACTTGCACCACTCCCACTGGAGAATCATCTGTCGACATGCTGTAAATCTCCATCAAATGTTCTTCCTGTGGATTAGTTCAGTGAACTCATTCTCTAATGAACACCTATATCCTTGTATTAGTATCACCATACAAGTGATTGTGAGATCAATCACCCTCTCCATCGAGCATACATAAGATGTATCAGTCTTACCGATATCATCGATCCCTGACTCGATGATCCAACAATAGAAAATATTTTAGATTGGAGCTATCAAGATTTTAGATCTCACTGACATGATCTCATCATGATCCTAAAATCATTACCCTAATCTATGGGGTTTATCATAATCATAAAGATATAATGCAGCAAATGATAAAACACAATACCTCATAAATAAAAATAACTAATGTCATACAAATGAGTAGAAAGAAAATACAGAAAAATTCCTTCGCATTACCCATGCGATTGGCTTGTAGGACACTATTCTTTCAAATAGCACACAGTACAAACCAAGAAGATTCCATAACATCAGTCTAGTGGAACTCAAACATTATGCTACAACGACAAAGATATCAAACCATTGAGATAAAACAGATATAAATGTATGCCATGCAGAACTGAAGACACTATATAATCTAGGCACAAAACAAATTTGAACAAAGGAACAATGAAGCCAAGCTTGTAAACATCAGAAGTTTGACAAGGCAAAGCAGCTATGTCAAAGAATGCATCACATAAAGAAATTGGGTTTTTTTCATAGCAATGCAATATAACAGGAGGTAATATCCGGTTCATATGTCATAGTGCCTTTCTCTTTACATCATTTAAAGTGTCAAAAAGAAAAGCATACCCTTTCCGCCTCCATCCAAGCTTCATGGGATCTCTTTAACAAAATGCTAAAGGGGTCGAGATAGATTGCTTAAGTTCGGTCACAATACCATGATACTAGATAAAAAGTCCATGTTCCACCAGCAAAGAAAAGAATTTTGAGTCTTTGACTACTGGGAAAAATGTAACATGTGCTTATCATTAGGTGGTTAAAAATACAACCCACTTGATTTGCTAAACAAAAACAACTTTAGAAGGAGATCTTGGTCAAACATAGAAGCAGATCTTCAAAATAATGGCCTCTTTCAAGAGGTTAGTGGCAAATTCTTGGAGAAGCCTCCAATTAATGGGATTATGGTAGGATCCAACCTTGAATGGAAGTATATATGTCAAGCTATATTCAAGGATGTATATTCTGTAAGTCAACCATTAACATGCAAGAATACTTTTCGAGTTAACTGCATACTCACATTGACAACGTTTGCATCTGATGGTAATATCATCTGATGGTAATATTAAATAAAAGGTGTCCTTTTGGTTTGGTTAAATACAATCATCTTGAGCAAGCAATGACAATATTTAGACAGTCACAGAATGGTTGGAATTTCAATATAGCTATCAATTTACGAAAAACAATACAATGCAAAATTATGAAAGAAAAGAATTTAAATCCTTGATGATCATCAGGAAAATTCACAGAAAACCTATGGATCCACATAAAATTCACAGAAAATTCACAGAAAACCTATGAAAAACTCCAATGATGCTACAAACCTGGACAACATAATTGCCATACTGATCTTGCGCCAACATGCAAACAGATTGCAAAATTTCATCCATCACAATTTGCTGAGTTTTAGGATCATCACAGTGCTCTAACACCCTCTGAGTTAGGAAAGCAAAAATGTTAAAGTCCATGAAGCACTGACTAATATACACATTGAAGTATCAATGCAAGCAAGTATAAGAAAGTTCATGAAACATTTTCTGTACCTGTATCACACGACAACCATATGGATGAGTTGATAAAGTCACGACTTGATCATAGAAGGTTGAGATGATAAACTGAATGGCATCCTGAGGGACACACTCAATGCATTTTTGAATAACATGGTTTCCATTTTGATCACGCACACAACGCATAATGTGGCCATCAAGCTCTGTAACCATTTTTGTTTTCTGGTCCAAATCAACAACTTCTATTGCCTGCAGCAATAGTATGTACATAGAGTTGACTTGCACCCACAAGAATTACATTGAGCCATCTATTTGCATTGTAATGTATATGTATCCATTTAATTCAAGTACAATCAAAAGGAAGATCAGATAAATATGATGAATTAAGTACAACAACAGAATTCTTAAAACTTTCTTCTGCAGTTCAATGTCTAAAAACACAACTTTTGTAAGTTCAGATGATATTTTCAGAACTTTCCCAGAAACATGGGCACCCTCTCCATTTAATAAATAATTGCAATATGCTCTAACATGCAATGAGGAGAGCTAGAAGCCAACAAAAAATACAAACCAGAGTTAATATAGGACATAACAGACCTGAGCAAACAAGGACCAGATGGCACACTTTTCTGAGGCCATTATTTATACACCAAGCTACTTGTTAATGTAGGACAAATATAACATGAGAAATATCTAAATATAACAGTCATGTTTATTCATGTTATGTAGGTGTACTGAGAAAGGATATGCTAGAATACACACATCCGAGACTCGACCTTGATGTCAGCAGCCAAACATGTTTTTACATGTTACAAATAATTAGAACTCCACGGTTAAATTACAAATTCGCCAATTTTTAAACTAAAATTACCTGTTTAATATAAACACCAATAACTGAATAGAACTACTTACAGACAGTATGGTAAATGTTGGCAGATCTTGTCTTTGATAGTCTAATCTCCAAGCTTCCTTTTCAAATGAGAGAGATGATTTCACTATGAAGATAATGGAAAATGGTTCTGATATAGAAATTCCAATACCTGAAGATATGAATCATGTTCTACATACCTATACAAAAATCTATATAGTATCCTATTCTTAAACATCATGTTGATGGATTTTTAACTATAATTAGCCCCTTAAGCAGTGTTACAGACTTCAGTGTCCAACAGATATGACCAAAATATATATTTCAATAAATCATTTATAATTCACCGCATAAATCTTCTCCATCTCCACCCAAACATCTGAGATCAAGATTTGCAGCTTGCCCTAGAGTGAGTTCATCCAAAGTCCACCTTCGCAAGTATTAGCCCATCAGCAAGTACAAAATTCTTCTAAAGCCTCATCTCTGCCACACAACCACATGAGTCCAAGACATGCTCCTTAAAACACCTTCCTATTTCTTAACAGAAACATTTCTGATCACTTATTTTGTGTTCCCTTGGAATAGATTGATTTCTTTTATGGGTAGAATATTTTTATGGATACAAAAGATCTGCTTGCTAGGTTTGGATAGCAGGTCTTAATAGGGCTCAAAATTTTATCTTGATTTTCTAAATGGTGTTCTGGTCCAAAATATTCTGTACAAATCATGCTTAATGGGTTAATGTGTTCTAAAATTAGGTATACTAAAAATCTGAACAGGCAAACCCATATACAAGTAACAGTCTTCCAAAATTTGAAATGACAATACCTAAAGAAAATTCAAAGAATCTCTGTGACAAGAACCAGATGAAACCACCTGTCAAATTTGGCAGGTTACCAATGGGCAGAATTTTCATGATGGGGAATTTTCAAGTTGTGTCTAGGCAGCATTGCTCCTTCTCCATCGTTTCTGATCAATTGAGAATATTAAGAGCAACATCAAACAACAACAACAATTGGCAACTACTCAAGCAGCAAGGAGTTAAGGTTGTTCTTAAAGTCAATAATTCTTTCACAATTCTGGTCACTCTAGTCTGAAAAATATCATTACAAAAGAGTAGTTCTTGGTCATAGTTTGGTCACTTTGAACAGCTAAAGTAACACATATACTCTGTGACTGCCTATCAAGTTGTAGATCCATATTCATTCCATAATGAACAATAATTTCAATGAGACAGCTGCCGGAAGTGGTTCCTAACAATAAAGATGAGAATCGAGAGGAAAAACCTGCTATAAGGAGAAGCAGGTTGAAACACAAAAATGGATAAGCAGAAGCAATTTCCATATTCTTTTTTTTCTGGCCTTTTTGTGGAGAGGCTGTGTGAAGGGCAAAGAAAGCAAGTATGCACAAGGAATTATCTCCATCATAACAGGTAAAACAAGTATAAAAGATTCTTTAATAATGAGGACAGTCACGCCAAGGTGGGGTTCCTAGGAAAAAGGTCATACAGTTAGAACTTAGCAGTAATATTGGGCTTATCTAAAAGCACATGTCCATTATAGGCAGCACCAGAAAGTATGAATAAGACAAATAAGAAATGACTATCTGTATTCATTTATTTGAAAATGTAAGTTATCCCAAATTTCAACTTGATATCAGAGTACCTAAGAGCAAAACACTTAGGTTGCATTTGGTGGATAGATTGCCGACAATTTAAAATGAGCCCACCGGATTACTGTGTTTGGTATGCTTTTTGGACAGCAATCCAAATAATCTCTTAGGAGGCAATCTAAATAGCCTTGGGGAGAGATGGCTATCTAGATTACCACTTGATTTGGTAATATTGCAAAAAAAAATTTGAACAAAATTATCCCTAAAAAAAAAATCACACAAAACCCACCCATCCACCCCCCTCCCCAGGTGGCTCTCACCATCCCCTTCTTCTGCGAACTCTCCCATGCCCTCGCCGCCCTCGACCGCCTCCCCTCCGCTCGTGCTCTCATCATCTCTGGCCATAGCCCTCACTTCTACGCTGGCATCAACCTCTCCTCCCTCGCCTCCATCACCGCCGCCCCCTCCAACGACCCAGCTGTTATCCCGAGTTCTAAAAGACCAGACGCTACGAGCGCGACGATGCCTGCAACCTCGCCCACAGGGTCTTTGAGAGCTAGCTCCACCCGACACGCCATTGGACCCAGCCCTGCAAGACAGCATCACCTGCTGCCGCCGTGTCTGCTTCTTCGTGCACACCCACGCCCAGCTTTGCTTCCCCCCTAGAGCCCCCAATCGCTGCTGCAGGTCGCCCCGAAGTCATACAATGGAGTGCCGGCCCGACAGTCCAAGAATCTGATCACCTCGCCGAGGTCGACTCTGATATCAACCTCGATGTCGCCGACGTCGGAGTCGCCGGTGGGGGCGAAGGTGGTGAACTAGGTCCTGGCGGGGATGAGGAAGCTGCAGCTAAGCAAAGTGAGGTTGGTGTCGTGTTCTTCGGGGGTTGGGATGGGGGGTTTGGTTCATCGAGGGGTGTTAGGGCGTTTAGGGAGGGTTTTGTTAGCTTGCTGGCGATGCCGACAGCGGCGAGTAGAGGAGGGCATGGGTGAGGGAAGGAGGTGGCAAGGGAGTTCGGGAGGGAAATGAGGGATAGTTGTTCGAGAGTTTGTGGAAAAAGGAGTCAGTGGAGGGCTGTTCTAATGCCGGCGGAGTCGGCAATGCTGCCATAGGGTTGCTGGATTTCAGAGTTAGTGAAGTAATAGCTAGATGGGTACTCATCCGACAGACAGCCATTGTCGGGTACGAAAATGCTGACGATCTATGACGATCTAGCGCTTACGAGGCGGCGGGCCTCGACGTCGAAGGCCAAGGGCTCGTCTCGAGGGTTTTTTCCTGTCGTCAGATGTATTTTGAGAATTTTGATTTAAATTTAGAAAATAAAACTAAACTCTTCCCTAATAATTTAAAATTCCATAAAATTTTATGGGGGTATTTTAAAATTTTGATTTCATATTACCAATAATCTGATTGTCATACTAAATATGTCAATCAAGATTCTCAATAATTTTACTACAATATTATCTGTATGTACCAAACATAATAATCAACATTACTGACAATTTAATGATGGCAATCCATCTTGAAGGCAATCCCGATTACATTCCAAGATTGCCTGGCGATGCACCAAACGCAACCTTAAGGCACAACCAAAAAAACCAACCACCATAAACAGGATTTGTTATAGCCAGAAGAGCTAATATAATGTTACTCATCCATATTCACCAATAAATATGTACTGAGCTAAAGATACCTTTTGGATCACTCGACAGCCATACATCTGAAGGCTGAGAGCCAACACATGCCCATTAAGCTGGTTGGCCAATTCCCTTCTCTGAGCTGCACTCCCATGCTCAAAAAACTAAAAAAAAAGGCAAATTATAAGCATTTTTGAAAAAAATTGCACCCCAAAAGTAATGAAAAACTAGCACCAGAGCACCTAACTGCAGAGTGGGTGGGATTACCTTTTGGACCACATAATTTCCAAAAACATCTGTCATCAATGAAAGTGCATGAGGGATGACTTCTTCAAAAACCATGTTTTTCTCTTCAGTGGTTGCTGTTTCAAGTTTCTGTTGTATGAAACGGCTCCCATACTGGTCAGCACTGGACATAACAAATAAAGCTGTTTAGGTATGCATATGCCTTGATGACTATTAAACATTACAGGAAACATAGAAGCAGGAATGCAGGATTTTTTAAGTCCAGATCACAGGGTTGTAACTGAGGCAGTAGTTGGTAAACCTCAGTTTGCATTCAAGATTACATGGAAACAGGCAATAATCTCAGTATCAGGACATATTAGTTGATCCAACCCTGCATTGCCCAAAAACCCAAACGACATGCACGTTCTAATGTAAATTTGAGCCCGCACTCCCGCTCCCCCCCCCCTCCTTTTTTTTTTGCTCTCTAAAGATACATATATACCACAATTCAGTTAAAAGCAAGTACAACATCCAGAGTTATCAGGTTCCGTATACGATTCTGAAATATCATGGAAAAACATGCTGTTATCTGACCAGTATCAATGATATCATCCAAAATGATGAAGAGAACAATACTGAAATGTCAAGATCTGAATGCAAGTTGAGCATACCTGAACTCAACCACGTGGCCAGCAATTTCAGCAAGCTCAAAACATCTTGTCTTGTTGCTCTTGAACTCATCCAGAAGTGAGGATGGAAAATTTTCATCCATGCTGCCAGTTGGACCACAATGCCAGGAGCCCATGACACTTCCAGGTAAATTTCTCAAGCCAGAAGGAAATCGCATGTTGCGCTCACCATGCCTAAGAGGACTGCCAGGTCCAACTGGAGAAGCAATAGGACTTGCCAAAGGGCTTACTGGATATGACATACCCAGGCCAAAAGCTGGACTCCCATAGAAACTTTGATTTAATGCTCCAGATTTACCTAGAAGCGGCACCCCATACTGTTTCTGCGGTTGAAGCAATGTTCCTACATAAGCTTTCTGCAATCCAAGTAAATCCATATAAGAATTCCCAGCAAAACCTGTTTCCACAGAAGGATTGCTATGGCTAGCTGCAACTTGTGCTGTATATTCAACTGCCTTCAGATACTGAACATAAAGCGGGTCAGCAAGGGGTGACTGAAGAGCTGCTGCTGTCTGATTACCAATTCGACCGAGATTCTGCAAGTCTGCTTGATTAGTTAAATTTGGGGGTGCAAATATGCCACCTCCTAAGCCCCTGTAGTCCATACCAAGAGATACAGATGCGGCAGCAGCAGAAGCACTTTCAAACAAGGAAGGCAAATTTCCTGTTCCAATATGATTGACTGTCATCGATGGTAACACAGGATTCACAGAGAACCCACTCAATCCATAACTTGTAAATGCTGTATCCACAGAATCAAGATTCTGAAATTGCGGAGGTGAAATAGAAGAGTTAGATGACTGTGGAATAGAAGACACATGTAAATATTCTGGATCCGAATTTTTCAGGAAAGTGTGTTGCTTGACATGGTTTTGGCCACTTTGCGAATCAAAAAGAAAAGACTGGTGGTTGTTGAATCCTGGTTGAAGATTCAACTGTGAAATATTGTCACTGTCCATTGCAGCAGCAGTTGACAAGCTTATGCCTGATAAAGCAGTTATAAGATCATCCGATTCAGCAATGCCAGAGGAGACACCATTGAAGGAAGATGAGCCATTGTTATGTTTCTTGTCATTGGCGTTAAGCCTCACCCCAACTGGTGGAAGGCAAGGACTGGGAGCCCTTGCCACCACCTGAGGATCAGGAGTGGTGCTTCTCTCTAGGGATGATCCTAAAACAGATGCAAAGTTATGAGATGCCGATGCACCAACATTCTTAAGTCCAGGAACACTTTGGACATGACCCCCAGATTTTTTCCCATCTAAATATGCCATTTCTTTAGGTGGAGCAAGATGAGACTCAGCAGAACCTAACAGTTCGACACCATCAATAAATGCATTGCGACTTCCTGGGCGAGATGAATGGCCTGACATGGAAGTTCCACGGCCAAGGTCATCCTGTAATAAATGATAGCCAAATCTCATCAAGGCTTCACAGTACAGTACCAGACCAAATTTATGAAAGCATTGTAAAGACAGATACCTGTACATAAAAAATGGACATAAAACTTTAAACAGATCCTAAATGGCAGATGAATGAGCAAGTCTCAATGCTTTATATTTGATAAAATGTAAGGCATCTGACACAGTAGACAGGATGCAAAGCTAGAAGAAACCAGGATGGCTGCTGGCAAACTAATGGTTTATTTATCATTTTCATCATCTTTCATTCGCAATCCTAAATGGGGAAATAATTACCCAGTAATGCATTTATATTAAAGGCAAGTGCTGGGCAAGCAACAATGGCTGCAGATGATTGTGTACGGTAGAGAACAAAAGTTGAGAAATTGTAATCAACAGCCTTCGTCAAATATGATATCTGATCATAGGAAAGTTCATATTTAAAAAAAATAGAGAGAGAGAGAGAGAGAGAGAGAGAGAGGGTTTTTTTTTCAGCTAACATGATATAGTCATTGCGCCAGATTTGGAATACATATCATGAGACTCTATAAGATTCACAACTACCACAATGACAAAATCATAGTTGTCTTAAAGGTCAAAAATTACAGTAATTGTTAACATAATATAGTCATTGCCCCAGATTTGGAATACATATATCATAAGACTATATAGAATTCACAAATTACAACAACGACAATGTCAAATCATAGTTGTTTTAAAGCTCAAAAGTTATAGCAATGGTGCTTTCAGCAATTCTAAGCTAAGGCAGCATACATCTGTATACTGTCCTGCCCAATTTGAAATTATATGCATTCATCATTACCTCATTTATTGTTCTCCTTGTCAATTCCTGCCTCATTAACTGACTTTAAAAAATAGGCAAGAAAGAAAACAGTATAGATCATACCAATTGCCAAATTTTCTTCTTCCTTAATGATCATTTTACATCAACCATTTGGTGTTGGGCATGGATAAACAACCAAATACATTAGCTCCCATATATAACCTTCAAGGAGGTCTGGCAATACACCATTGTCGGTGTCCTTGTTTTTATCTTTTAAAACAATTAAAGATGAATGACAGAGTGATTCCTACAATCTCACATCACACAAATTGCTTGAGACACTTTAGTTGCATCAGGTTTATACAGGCTAAAATGTGACATGGACTTCTCCAAGCAGAGGATCTGAAAACTGTCGCACTATTTAACATTCGGGTATATGCATAATGGTGGGTATTCCCTACCATTGGTCAGTTCATAGCTGGACAGCTGTAAATGAGGAAGCAAGATTCATCCCAACCCAAAAAAAAAAAAAAAATGGTTCTCTCCCTTTTAGACTGAGAATGTTAGATATGGATTTGCAGTGTAGTAATACATACTTACAAAGTATAGAAAGGAAATATATGAAAAGATAATACAAATGAGGCACAATTAAGGTTCGCCATACCGGGCCGAACTGTCCGGTACGAGGAGTACCGAGCCGGACCGGTAGTTTACCGGTCCGGTTCGGACTTTTTTTTCGAAATATTTTCCGAACCACCCCGAACCGCTCGGTTCGGTTCGGTCCGGTTCGCATCCATACCGCCCAAAACCGAACGGTATGGATCGGTTCGGTCCGGTTCGGCGTGAACCGAACCGTACCGACATACCCACATGAATAAAGTGGAGAGGGAGGAGGGGGGAGGGGGATGGGGTCGGAGACTTAAATCATTGAGCGGCTTAAGAGTTCTCTGAGAACTTCTCAGAGAACTCCCGAGGATCCGAAGTTTATGAAGGTCTCAACGAAACCGTTGAGACCTCCGAAAAATTAGAAAAAAAAGAAAAAAACTCCGTCAAATTGTAGTAGTTCGAGGAGAGGCTGATCTTTGGCCAGAGGTGAGATAATATGTTATTTTCTTAGTAAATATTTTTTTTTTATTTTTGTTGTTAAAAATAGGATAAGAATGAGAAAAAATGAAAATAAGAGAAAATCATGCCAAAATCTTGTGATTTTGGTATGATTTAATTATATGTGATAGATTTTTAAAAGATCTACACAATGATACCAAAATTATTGATTTTCGTTAATTATATATTTTTTAAATATTTTTAAATATTTATTTATTTAAAAATTAAAAAAAAATTAAATTTTAGAGAAAAAAATCAGAGTTTGGGAATCATGTTTAGAATAATTCAAGCTACTTAAATCTAATTTCAATTTTTTTTCAAATATTTGAAATAAAAAAATTATTTTTTTAATTATTTAAATTAAAAAATTTAATTATAAAATAAAAAATATATAAAAATAGTGTTATATTTTAGTTAATTTAAAAATATTATTTGAAGTATATAACATATTTATTTTGAATTTATAAGTTTTAAAATAATTATTAAAATTATTTTAAAATTATATATAATTATTTTAATTATCGTTAAACTATCGTATTTTGTTGTACTTGCATATATTTATAAGAAAAAAATTTAGAATATGACATTCGTTCACTTAATTAATCAGCTATTTTATAGTATATATTTATTTATATAAAAATTATTAAAAAATTAAAAAAATAAAAAATCAGTGTTAGTTTTGAAATTGAGAATAATGTTTAGAATGATTCAAAACAATTGAAATATTTGAATCTAACTTGAGATTTTTTTGAAATTCTTTTTGTAAATATTTAAATAGTAAAAAATATTATCAAATAAAAAATATATGTAATTAGTATTATATTACAGGTAATTCGAAATAATTAGTATTTTGTTATACCTGCAGAAATGAGTAAGAAGAAAGATCCAGTGCGTGACATCGATTGGAATCATGGCGAGATGTTCTCGGCTCGGCATCATTGGAGATGCAAATGGTGCAATACAGAGTTCAAGGGAGGAGGGGTGACTAGGTTGAAGCAGCATCTGGCTGGTGGTTATCCTGATGTATCCATGTATCGGAAATGTCCGCAAGAGGTCCGACAATTGATGAAAAAGCACTTTGCTGATTCAAAAGCAATGAAGGAAAGAACAAAGCAGAAAAAGATCGAAGTAGACCGTCGAGCTGCAGAGCCACCTTCTTATCACTCTAAAGAGTCAAAGGAGGCTTCTGTTCCAGATGATGAGGCACAGATTGAGGCTGCCATTCAGGCGAGCTTGACAGATCAGTACCAGCAGGAGGAGATGGTCCGGTACAGAGAGCGATTCAGACCATCACACTACGAATCAGGATCTGGATCAACGACTGGTAGGGGAGAATTCGAATTAAGGAGGACTATCTCAGTCAGAGAGCCTGGTGGTAGAAGGAGCAGACGCAGCATGTCTTCTTTGTTGGGAGCTTTTAGCAATAGGAGGAGGTCCTCCAGAGATATTCCAGCAGGAGCCAGCATTCAGGATTTGGATTCACATGCTTTGCCCAGCAAGGATTCAAAGCAGCAGAGAATTGACAGTATGCTGAAAAAAGATAAGAAGAAGGATATGTGGCAAGCTATTGGATCATGGTTTCATTTCAGCCATATTCTAGCAAATACAGCAGCCAATCCTTACTACCGATCTGCTATTTCAGCCATAGAGGCTGCCGGCCAGGGTGTAGATCCTCCAGGACCTAAGGACATCTATGATCAACTTCTTGACAGCAATAAGAAGGATCTGCAGGGATGGATTGCTTCTTACAAAAATAAATGGCCTACATACGGTCTGACAGTGATGTGTGATAGTTGGATAGGTCCTACTAGGCGGAGCATCATTAATTTTTTGACATACTGTGATGGAAAAATATTTTTTCACAAATCAATCGATGCTTCAGATAAGATGCACGATACCACATATATCCTTGATCTGATGAAGGAGATGATTGATTCAGTGGGTGAGCAGCATGTCGTGCAGGTCATCACAGATAACGGACCACAATATAAGATTGTCGGAGAGTTGCTGATGGAGCAGCGACCGCAGATATACTAGACCCCATGTGCTGCACATTGCATTGATCTTATATTGATGGATATCGGAAAGATTCGCAGGATGCAGCAGGTAATGGAGATTGCCCAGACCATTACTAGATTCATCTACAACCACACATGGGTTCTTTCATTGATGCGGACGTATACTGGGGGGGAGATCTTACGACCGGATATCACACGATTTGCTACCAACTACATAGCACTTAATAGTCTTCTTCAGAAGAAAACAGCCCTACGTCAGATGTTTGTTAGTGCCGAGTGGCAGGAGAGAAGATATGTGAGGGCCGGCACTGATGAAAGTCATGTGGAGAACTTGGTGACGAGTCAGTCATTTTGACAGCGGGCTGAGAAGATAGTGAAGGCTATCAAGCCTTTATATGAGGTGCTTCGCGCCGTGGACAGCGAGAGATACCCTCAGATGGGCTTCCTATATTACATGATGGAAAGGGCAAAGAAACAGATCAGTGAGAATGATCCCAAGCATGCTCAAGAATTCATTAACATTATTGAGCGCCGTTGAGACTATCAGATGGGCAGAGATTTGCATCTAGCTGGTAAGTTTGGATTCAAGAATGTTTTAAAATATTTTTTCGAAGCATGAAAATAAAATTGTGCTTAATCAATCTTGAAATTTATCTGCAGCTTATTACTTGAATCCGAGATTTCAGTATACTATTTAGGGGATAGATATGGATAGCGAGCTTCTTGCTGCTCTTCGCAATGTCATATATAAGATGGTGCTCGATCCAGAAATCGCGTCATTGTGTCTGCAAGAAATATGCTAGTTTAAAACAGATGTAATTATTCAACTGAATTCGATCTGATATATTTATAAATAATAAATATATTTTATTTCAGACGAAATAATTTAGAGAGGGATCAGACAATTTTGGAATCCCATCAGCTGTCGTAAGCAAAAAGCAGATGAATCCAGATAAATTACATATCAATAATGAGCAATGTAGATTGATATGTAATGTTGCTTAATAATATCATCAAATTTAATATGTAATTTTGCTTTTGTAGCTGAATGGTGGATTCATTTTGGAACGTCAGTAGAAAATTTGAGAAATATGACTGTCCATATTCTTTTTCAGACGGTCTCTGCTAGTGGCTGTGAGCGTAATTGGTCCACTTTCGTCCTTATCCACAGCAAACAGAGAAATCATCTGACACAAAAACGCCTCGACGATCTTGTATATGTTCACTACAATCTGAGGTTGAGGCTAAAATGTATTCAGGAGGAAGTTCAGTTGAAGTACACTGATCCAACGCTGGATGATTATGCCAACGAGGATGACGATCCGATCATCGAATGGCTTGCAGATCAGCAGCAGGAGCCAGAGCTTGATGAGCCAGGATCCCCTCCACGACCGGCCAGTGTGGTGGCGAGGGAGATCAGGATGGATCCAAGGCAATGGATAGAAAAAAATATTCCACATAGGATTCCAGCTGATCAGCATAGTCTGAGAGGACACAAGAGACTCATTCATCATATGACTCGCTATCCGATACATCTTCCCAGATATTCGAGCGAGAGATGTATGACGATCCTCCCGACAGCCAGCAAGAAGGCATCCATCCTCCCAATCACAGGAAACTCAATCACAGAAGGGCACAAGGAGGGAAAAGAAAAAGACAGTTGTACGTGCACCACTCTCAAGAGTACAGGAGCTATCTGGTTCAAATACGGACACCAGAGAGAGTGATGATGATACAGATAGTAGTAGCCATGGATCTGATGATCAGGGAGGAACTGGAGGACAGGAGACCACCGTTTATGAGACACAGCCACAGGATGATATTCGATTCACCGGTGAGTCTCAGTTTATGCATGTCACACAGGATAGGAATCATGATGGACGAGTCGGTAGAGATCGTGGGAAGCCGATTTCATATAGACGACGGGCTCCTAGAGGTCGTCCAGCACATGATGCAGCTGCGACGATCTTGCACGTAGAGTAAGGTCCATGAATGTATCTGGATCATCCTTGCATTATGGATCCTATTATCCACAGCCACCTTATGATCCATATGCATATGGTGCATCCGAGGCATCATCTTCTAGTGGTTACTACCCTATGCAGCCTGAAGCATCTACAGCCTGGAGCATCTTACGGATCAGATTTTGCTACTGGCATATTTGGATGGGCTCCTCCACAACCGTACCATCATCTCGAGGATACTTCTCAGAGTCAGAATTTTAGCGAGAGATCTGAGATGTCTTACAATCCAGAGATGATGCCTTATGGAATGATGAATATTCGAGAGTACGGTGCAGCTTGACTAGAGGGTTGGACTGATGTCCCTTCAGACTATGTTGATGATCCAGATATCTACGAGCGTCACAGACACTCGACAAGAAATTAGATGCAGAGTACATCTTAAGGTTCGTATATCAATTATTGCGCTTTGTACTTAAATATTTAGATACATTTTAATGCATATTTTATATATTTTTTCTTTAGTTTTAAAATGACATAGTTGAAATATAATGTAAATAAATATATGTTTGAAATTTTAGATCAAGAGTCTTTGTACCGCAACCTAACTCCAAATTGAACCCAAATATGTCAATAATATGCAATATAATACCATATTGAGATTGTATTTATCAATTATTAATTTTAAAAATTCAAAAAAAAATTGAAAATCGAAAAAAATTTTGTATACCGGTACCGAACCGGTACGCTTGGACGTACCATGTGTCGGTACAGTACCAGTACCGTACCATACCGATCCGATATCGGCATGCCATCCGATATCGATACAGCGAACCTTGGGCACAATGATAAACATATGAATGAACTAGGAGTTCGAAAACTAGCTGCAGCCGGAGAAGTGACAACGAATCAAATGGCCAAATTTGACAAGGAAAAAAAAAGGACAGGATGAATAACAACAGAAGTGGATAGATAAGCCAAGTTTCAACATTACTAGAAATTTAAGCTGACTAGGTTAGTGATGATGGATATAATAGACAAGCTATTAAACAAAGGCCTCATCAGCTTTAAAAGTGCTAAAGCATAAAAGAAAAAGAAACAGAAAAGGAGAAACAGCAGTTGTATAACTGGTACTGGATAAAATGGCTAAGATATTAGAAATAGCCGGACATGGACTAGGGGAACTGGAGCATTCAAAGCACACAATATAAAAGGCAATCAAGTATATGATATAAAATGAAACTTAAAATGCCAAACAAAATGAGTAAGCAAACCAGTGACACAGATGCAAGCAAGAAGTACTATGTGTGATAAAGCACCTTATTGAGTAGAATTCAGTATACTTTGAACCATATGCAAAGAGCATTTCTAATACAGGCAAAAAGCTTTATGTCTAATAGATCCTGCATAAAATCCAGATGGCACAAGGATAACATTCTCCTTAAAGAAAGAACAAAGTATTCTTAATCATATATATTCTGTTTCAAGATTTATATTTATTCAGTAACTTTGGGGTGTACGGAGCAATGCACCTTTCCTGTTGACACAACACATAGTCAAAGAAATGAAAATCAGAAGGTTCACTTTCAGGTTAAAGAAAATGATGACTCGGAAGGTACAAAATTGGTAATAGATTTGCTGGAGGCAGCAAATCACACAACCTGCAAAAATTTGCAGATGTCAGGTTAGCCTAATTGAATAAAGTAGGTTTTTTCCACATATACCTTAATTAACAAGACTGAACAAGAAATTTTCATCTGGAGGATTTTTAAAAAAAATTATTACGCCTCCAATAAATCAATTATAGGTTAAAAGGAGCATAAAGAAGAAAGTAAATTATGTACAACTAAATCAGCATGGAAGATTTTACATAGTTCTTTCATGTGTACGCAAATTTCATTCAGAGCATTTTTTTTCTTATTAATCTTTCCCTTGTACCACTTATTATCTTGCATATACAACCTTTTAATCAAGGTCAACCTAGCATAATCGAATTCCATATGATGGAGTTACCCCTCGTCAATATTCCTGTTCTCTTAACCAGTCCGGCGCTAGCTTCACTACTACAAAAATACGATTATTCAACTAGGTCGCCAGATCTCTTCCACACCAAGAGACTCTAAATCATCAGAAAAGATGCCTTATCGGAGAGCAAGATATGAGATCCAAAGACGGATAGCTTTTTATAATTTCCTCCTTTCAAGTCTCCACATTTCAATGCCATGAATGCCATTTTGTTCCCCATACAACTTCAATTGTTTTCTCACATCATGTGGACCATACAAATTATAGGTCTTAAATTGCTATGATTTGGTGGGCTCATGTCCATGTTGCAGTGTATGACGAGGATGTGTAAAACATAAACATGTTGTGAAGCAGCACCAGATCACTTACATGATTCCATATGTATTGATTATATACCAAGGATTTGAGTGCCAACCATACCAGCAAGGCCTTCAATCTCAGTACCTGACCTGTAGCAGTTAAGGGATAGGTTGGTCAGCGCAGTAAACCCCCAGACCAACACATGGTGCACAACCAAAAGCAAGATAGCAGCTGTACCATGTGTCAGTATGGTACCAGATCGAGCCCCTGTACTATGGGGAGCACATATAGTATGGCATATATGGGGTACTATATGTCAGCATCAGACCTTAGTGAGCCCCCATACTATATTGGGTACTATATGGTGATGTCAGTACATAGAATCTTGAATGCTAGTCCATGTCATGCCATACCAACAAATTGCTGGCATTGGGCACACATGTGCCGAGATATCCTGCATACTGACTCATGCTCACCCATATCAAGCAGTGTTGGTTCGGCACAAGACAATTTAGCTTAGCACCTCATGATGTTGAGTGGTTTTTGGGGAAAATAAATCTTTGTTTTGGCACGACACTACACATGTCAACATGGCAGAGTGGCACTATGCTAACAGGCATGCCCATTGGCACCAACACTTGAATTCATGCATATTCATGTATGAAGATATCTAAACCCCAATATATTAGTTGCTAGGTTTTAGGAATTTGCAGCGTTAGACACTTGCATCCATGCCACCATGTGACAATCATGTCAGTCTACACTTAATCATAGCTAAAAAAGGGCTTCTCAGTGCACAAGGCTCCACAATTGCAAGGTCTAGGAAGGTCAAATGTATGCAACCTTACCTCCACATGCGAAGAGGCTATTTCGATATTTTGAACTCGTGACACCCAGGTCACTATGGACCAATCATATAATCGCACCAAGGCTTGCCCTCTAGACTTTATCAAAGCTAAACCAAGATATTCTCAAAATCCATAACTTTGTTTATGATGCTTGTAAAATCCATTACTGTAACCAATGCAATTGGTCCTTCATCTCCTTCAGCACAAAAGTTGCAAACATCATCCAATTAAGGACACATTGAAAATTTTCACAGTCCTATAGTTCCTATTTGGAATTTTTCAAGATTTGAATACATTTAATTGCAGTGTTGATTGTCCACTTCACTTCACAAGTCCAATTATACAAACAACTTTTGGTGTTTTTATATGGTTCGCACGGTAATCTCTTTCTTCTATCTAAATCATGTCATTGTTTCCCTACTTTTGCAGTCCTTTGTCATCTTGTTGTCATTTTTTCTGCTTTTTCATATCATGCATAAATACATGCTTTCAAGAAAACTTCCAACATTGCTTAGTTGTCCACAATGTTCTCTTAATGTATTTCTAAATGAAATCATGAATTTTCATCTCAGGCCCAAAATCAAAACCCTCACTTCTGTTCTTTTCAAATCCTATGAATACAGTGATTATACATTCAGATGTGATTCCAACACAGTAAGGATTTTCTGATTGGGCATTGTTGAAGCCACTGGACCAACATGATTGCTCAATAATATGAGCACCAGCGTTCAGCTGTTTATGACCACCACAATGTGCTGATATTTCTAATGTGGAATGGAGGTAAAGATTTCACTACAACACTATGCATGCACATGGGCACTTGGTTCATTTTGGCAAGGAAAATTATTGAAATCCCCTAAGAAGGGTGATTTGTATTTTCACCTAGCAAGGCAACTAACAGAACCTCTTCAATATTGGGATTTAAGGGTAATGTATTTACTTCAATTTGTTGGAACAGATATGTGAAATTAAAGGTGGCAAATAACACTAAAAGTATCTATTAGCCAAACAACAAAGTAAATCCCCTCGATTACCAACCGTGGGCCAACGTGAGGGAGAGAGGTTATAAGAAAGATTTGATCCATAGCACAAAATTACTTGGAACTCCAATTCTGAGCCTATGAGAATAAAATTGTTTCCATGAAAAGTGTTATATGTAAATAAACCAACAATTTGCTGCACTTCTGTTACCATGTCGTCCAAAACCCAAATTACCACTACCACTTTTCCATTAATCTTATTATTATACTTGACTTTTACTTCTAAATAAGGCAAGTTAATTTATTCTTTGGCCCACCCAATACTGTGCATGCCACCCACTATCATACTGGCTCATGGCCATGATTATATGGGTACTAGTATTGATACTTAAGACCTTGCAACGAAACTTTCTTAGCCTCTCTTATCATATATGACTGCACTATTCTAGCCACTTTCCTTACTTGCCCATCTGATTTTTATCAGAGATCAAAAAGGATTGCATAGACATGTACATGTCAAGTTTATAAACTTTGATATCTGAATAGTACAAAACCCTAAAGATTTAAAGACAAAAATAAGTATCTAAATATCTTTATGTGTTTGCCATTAAAGTAAAATGAACGTGTCAAATCACCAAGACAGTGAATTCTCTCGGTGGTTTGGCCAGAGACTTAGATTCAAATCCCAGCTTCACTAAGGTATGGGGTGTCAGGAATATAATGCCTACCAAAAACACGTGGGTCTGATGCAGATCACCTGGGAGCTCAAACTACACAGCCCATCCACAAAGGCCACCTAGACCCCATGCACAAGGACTAGGACGTTGCACATGTATGTATATATATATATATATATATATATATATATATATATATATATACGCATATATATACATATACATATGTATACGCATATATATACATATACATACATACATGAATATATATGTATATGTATATGCATGTACAAGTGTCTAGACATATGTACATATATCCATATAAAGTTGCATATACATATATATATATATGTATATGCCGTTGTACAATTGTATAATTATATACAGATGCACATACATATATCTATGTTTGTATTGTCGTATACATGAATTGATGCTCCAGGCAAGGCTTGCCTGTAGATAATGAGGGCCATCTATAGCCTAGGCGACCATCTAATCACTGAAACAACCACCAACGAAACAATGACTTCATTAATCAATGGGACTTTTGACATAAATTCTTTCATCCATGAAGTCTGAATATCTTTATTCCTCGGTTAAAAAAAATGTGATCAGAATTACAGATTAACAATATAGAGCAAGTCAAATAATCATGAAATTGATTTCAATTTATGCAAGATGCATCAACATGGATGTTATTGTCATGACACAGCTGAATAAAAAAGAAGAGTGCACCAACAAGCAACCAAAAAAGAAGGATGGAATAGGATGCTTTTACGGACAGTTGGATGCAACACAACAAGAGGAAAAGTGGCAGACAGTCAACCCACCAATGGATTTAGCAAAGAATAGCAATGGCATCTGCAAGACTAAAAGAACATGTAGTTGAATAACCAAATCATAATAGTTCGAAAAAACATACAACAGACAGAAAAGCTAGAATGGAGTTCATAACATAATCTTGGCTAGAGTGAGAAAAACAATCAAGCAAAATAGGCAATAGATGATAGTAACAAAAGGTAAACCCAGAAATAAAGATGGAGGCAACCAAGATTTGCCATATCAGTTGGTACCGGTGCATAGCAACCATACCATACCACATCAGTACCAAACCGATACACGGTATAGGAGATGTACTGACTCCTAGTACGCCGAACCAGACATATCAATACTGCAGTGAGATGTTACCGGTATAGGATCCGGTACCGAGATGCCAAACCTTGGAGGCAACCTTATACAATCTAGGGTCAAGATGCAATATACAGTAGACAAAATTTATATACAAAGGCCTTTCAATAATATGTGAGAGTTAAAGTTTAAAAAGGCAAGAACATGGTGTTATATTAACATGAAAACCAGATATTCATCCTGTAAATGTACATTTAGGGATGTAATATCCATATCTCATATAATTAAATGCAGACATAAAACAGATATGAGCAATGTTCTTACTCACGTATGCACTAAAGGACATGACCTAAAATGGGCTTGAGAAAAGCTACAAAGAGAAGAGTTTTAACCAAATCGTTAAATGTAATACAATTTGTTCTATCAAAAGAGGTTGGTGTGTGCACATAAGTACTGAAAAATATATGGATTCTTTTATGATATATTCAAATAAGAAATTAAAAATGGATGACTTTACTTATCTGATTTCAGCTCAGAAATATGACTTATATCCATATGTGGTAGCTAAGATACAAATATAGATTTTGATTAGATATTTCTAGCCTGGTTACATTCATATGAACAAAGCCAAAATTGTTGGGTACGTCCAAGGTACTTTGACTCTCAAATCAACCAATTCCAATATTCAAAGGCTACAAAGGTCAAGGAGTCAAATGCTGACCTCAGCAATCCTGACAGAGGAAACACCACAGACTTCTTTGCTTTAGCTAATTTCCACATTTCCCTTACATTAATTAATGTTGGCTAAGCATTGATGCATCAAAGGGAAGTTGTGACTATAGGAACCTTCAGTTTTAGCAATATTGCTGAACCAGGATCACTGCTGCACTGGCCTTGACAGGATTTTGAGTTTCCCACAGAATCCACCATAAGTTGTTGCCATTACAATTCCATCTACATGACTTCCAAAGTAAAATAAGAAAACACTTCTTTTCATTTTCCAAAATCATAAACTCGTTCTCACCCTCAAATCTATTTCAGATAAGTTCAGAACACAGTTTTGTTTGGAGTTCAGGGAATTATCAAGATAAGATAACCACAAGAGGGTTGATGGTGCAAGTGTTTTACTGAAGTAAATAACAGAAGAAAGTGTGAAGTCATTTACGTTACTAACTAAAATAACATTCTCAAAATCTGGAGACTTTGCACGATTCATCATCAGTTTCAACCTTCAGATTTCATAAAGAGATATTTTTCTACCACATATAATGCAAATTGCCAGTATGACCGGATGTTTACATGTGAAGTCATCCATCTCACTTGAAAGCAGCTCAGACCTGTTTCAGTCCCTTCTATATGCTAATCTTAGTAGTTAAATTCCACTGGATTTACCCTCCAACAAATTCCAAGAAAGAAAAAGTTGATGGATACATAATCTGAAACAACGTGTAAATTTATTAAATTGAAATCACAGCGAACTATTTATTGATTTTTCTATTTGAATAAATCACATCCGTTGCAAGTTCCCATAGCTAGTAAAGAAAAATAACAATATCAATGTACATTTATAAGTGCACCTTTGGCAAAATAAGAAATCATATCAAACTTCCTATGTTTCACCTTAATATACCTTATCTCTAGAACTTTCAAGTAAACTAAATAAACCCAAAAAAATAAAATTTTGTATAGAAGATGAATGTACTCATATGTTAGCTCTTATCACAGATGTCTAAAGTTAAACCATACTCCAGGTGATTCAGCTACATTTCCTGACCTACAAATCATTTCCATCTCTAAACACTACAATCATTCTGCATAAGCCTTTTGCAATACTTCGAGCATCATTGTGTGGTTTCCAAAAGGAGGAGGGAAAAGATACAGGGGAAGCCACTCCTATGAATTCACAGGTATTTTTCAATATTAAACAATTTATAGGAAATACCTCTTTCATTCCAGCCATTGTATTATTTATTGGGACCTTCTCATCATATACTTATTAATGATTTGCTTGGCTAAATATTCATAAAATGAATGAGATGATCCAGAAAAAGACAATCAAGCTATCAAATAACAGGAAAAAAAAAAAAAGATGCTGAAATTTTGTTGCTAGTGTTTCTATTTTCATTTCTACTACAGTTAGATCGTTGACCATATCCAACAAAATCAAATCGAATGCAAGTTGATCTGTCCCTCCACATATGGAAAGAAACATATTGTCCTCCATAATTTTGTATGCACCGGAATGAAAATTATCATAAGCATGTAGAAAGGGAAAATGATACATGTGTCAGCACGTACAAGTAAAATCACACAATTAGGAAAAGAAAAGAGCCCTGTAGAAAATAAAGATACTTCACCGGAGCATCGAATTGTCTCCAGCTAAAAAATAGAAAAATCAGGTAAGAGAACTCCTCATGGTTTTCGCTCATAGGAAATATTATACAAAGAAAGGTTTCTATGCGTAAGAAATACAATGTTAAAAATTTTATAAAAAAAAAAGTAAAAGATTAAATTTTTAAAATGGAAATATCTAAGTCAAGTCAAGTAGCAATGGAGTTCATACTACAAGGAAACATAATGAATATTTCGTGCCACCGAAAGTCACCTGAAGAATATCAGCAAAGCTCTTCTGTCGGCCGAGTGACAACCCGAGCAGCCCATCTCCTTCTTGGTTCAGCCACTCCCCAGAACCAGGCACCGCCCTCAGGTTGCCCTTGCGCTCCTCCTGCAAATTGAAGCCAGGCTGCTGCGAGAAAAGCGAGCTGCCACTCCCTTCCTCGTCCCTGTTTGGTCCCCTCCTATCCCCGATCCCTCCCAACACGGAGCTCCCGGCCTTAAGCCTCTGTGTGGACCTCCAGTCCTCCTTGGATAGAATCGGAGGAGGGAGGCGCGGGTTCATATTAACATGAGAGTAGTAGTAGGAGGGGTAAGCCGGATGAGACCGGACCTCCTCCTCGGATAATAAAGCATTCCCATTATTTCCTGGGGAGAAATCCGGCACGCCAGCAGCGGCCTCCCTGCCAAAGAGCCCTCCCGCGGCAGTGAGCGACCCTTCGACTGTAGGAGGCGCGGAGCCACTCCTGTAAATATTCAGCTCCCGCTCCCGATCGCTCGCCTCCTGCCTCCGCTGCTCCCGGAGGAGCAATTCCAACTCCTCCCCACCAAATCCTTCCCCCCCGCTCCCGATCATGGACCGAACCCCCCTCTCCGATAGCACCGTCAGGGGGCTCTCAGTGACCATCCCAAAAACAGAAACAAAAAAACTACAAAAAAAAAGGAGATAAAACTAAACTTCAAAACCACCCCAAAAAAGAAACGAGAAAGGAGAAAAAACAGCGAAAGATGGCTGCTTGAACAGCTGCGAGATGAGAAAACCCCAAACCCACTATGTTTTAACCGGAAAAATCGGATCTTTCGCCATTAAAACAAGGATTCACACCATTTCCCCATTGGAAACCCTAAATCCCTGGCTCGGCGACCGATCGCCACTCCGGAGGCCAGATTGCCTTGGGCGTCCGAAAGATCGAATGAAAAAGGCGCGACCTTTCTACGCCCGAGCTCGAAGCGATCGGCGATCGGCCATCGATTCCGCCATTGAAACCCCGCTCTCCGCTCCGAGGCCTTGGAACGAGGAGAGAAGAGAAGCAAGTAGCAGCAGTGACAGACGGAGAGAGAGAAAGAGAGAGTAAGAGAACAGTGAGTGAGGTAAGTGCCCGGGGGTGATAAGCACGAGGACCCGGACGATCTCCACCGTCTGATGAAGGAATCAGCGGTCAATATCGGTCAGGACAGGGAAATTCGGCATGATTAGGGTTTTTGCAAGTAACTAATGCTCGGACATTACCAGACTGAAAGCCGATTTAAAAAATAGTGCATTTTTTCTTTCTCGTTTAACGCATGCAAGGGATCATAACTAAATTTTATTTTTGGATTTCTTAAATCATTATCCGATGCGTTTTCTTAAGCGAGTGTCGAGCTTAGTTTGAGTGGACTGTCGTTCTCCGGCTCCTGCTCCAAATCCGCGCGGCGGGGAGATGCCGGTGCCACGTCGGCAGGGGGCGGATTCGCTCGTGCGGCCCGCACGTGACAAGGCCAGCCCCGGGATCCGGAAAGGGGCCCGCAACGAGCGGCTGGGGATGCACGAGTTTGAGATCTCGGAATGATTTTGCTGCCTGTGAAACAAAACAAATTTCTTACCAAAAAAAAAAAAAGGAAAACAAATTTCTGATATTTTGCTGATATTCGGCAGATATTTGTTGCATATCAAAAAATTCATAGTGATGTTGTAACCATTGGATGCAAATTCGATATTTCTGATTGAAACAGATGATGGGCCCATTTGAACCTACCGATTTGTATGCCAAAGAAAATCCAATTATTTGGTCGATTCAAAGATTTTAATAAATAAAAATTAAAGATAAAAAATATATATATATTGCTTAACTTGCATGCTAGTGCACAACTCTACTATCATAATTTACAATGATAGTTATGATGCAGATATTTAATCATAATTTTGCACAAAATGATAACTAGCCACCATCAAAAGCATAGCAAGGTGAGTATGCTTGATTAATTATTAGAGGGATAGGATCCAACTTGAGGATTTTTTTTTTTTCCTAATGGATGATATCATGAGATTATAGATTGTGCCTAGATAAGTATTTAAACAAATAGTGAAATGCCCAATTTAACCTATAAAATTTCTTGCAACCAGATATATTGCAATTATGGACTTCTACTGGAATGAAGGTTCCATCTTGACTCCGTATAGCATTCACTAAAATTATAAAAAATTAGCAGCCATAAATGTCAAAGTTGTGCCTACCATTTACTTTGGAGAACATTAAAGCATTTATAAGATCTACATCATTCCTTCATTGGGTAATCTATAGGTAAAGATACACCAAAACTCAAAGCAATAAAATGACATTGAAAGATAGAAGAATACACCATAGAACTCAATGATTGTGCAGAGACCATAGAGTGATATCTGGAGATCTCCATGTTGTGAATACCACTCGCTTAATGTATCTGAAACATCTTATGTAATATAGCCTTCTTTTAAAACCGATGCATAATGTGGACGAGTGAAATAGGAATTGTTCCTTTTTTATTTAGCTTGTAGCAAGGCACTATATAGTGGAATGTTTAGTTTAAAATAAAAGAAGGCCTTCAGATTATAATTTCATTTTTGTTATATTTTCAAATTTAAAAAGTTTGATAAGCATGTTAGCAAGCACATTTCAATATTGGATTTGCCAGTAAAACTCTTGAAGTATTTTTTTAGCAGCTTGGCAAAAATGGAAGCATAAAATATATACTTTCCATCATCGGGCATTTTTTGAAAAATGATCATATTTAGATGGGATTTGATATGAACCCTAGCTAGCACACAAACTAGAATTTGGGGTGTCATCAATCCAAACAAATATATTTAAATTAAATGCGAGAACTCACATGTGGCCATGTTTCAAGAAATCAAAAATCCTGCTCATGCTAAAAGCAGCAAAAAGAAATCTTGAAAGAGCTGAGTTGGAGAAATTGGCATCCGCATCATGATAGTTTAGCCAACCTCAATGTGGATGAAAGTTGACCAAAGCTTGAATTGAGAGAAGCCCAGGCTAGAACTAAATAACCAAAGAATGCTTATATTTTACCTTTTCAAAAAGAAAAATGCTTTGTGCACCATGAGCGATGTGCACTATCCATGATGATTGGCTCATGCATAGAGCCGGAGTGTGACGTCTGAAAATTTTTTTTCTTTTTCTTTCAATTTCATGTATCAATCAATCATCATGAGCGATGTGCACGATGCTACACCGCCTGCGGTGCACAAAACATTCCTCTTCCAAAAAATTTGCTCCCAGATCCTAATCAATTCTTTCTGCCTTGGACCCTCAACTCAAACCAGTCTCGAACACCAGACACGGAATAAAAGAAAAATATATATGCTCGAGGAGCCACTTGAGATAGTGCGATGGACGGCGACGAGCACATTAAAAATGGACGGTTGGCTGCAATTCCGGCTCAGAATAGATGGAACGCGTTTGCAACATTCTCAGCGGAAACGTGAACAGATTCCACTGAAGACCACGCGATGTTTGCCGACCGTTGTAGCTCAACTTTGGCTGGTTGGCCACTTGACGTTTGGGCTTAGCCAACTGTTTTAACTTGACATGGTCAAGTTACTCAAGTAGTCACTTGTGGTTACTATGGTTTGGCTTGAGTCACCCAACTCTATCCTATAATCCAGACCACACTGCGAGAAAATAGCTTTGAAAGGTTGACCTAAACTGGTTTCTAACCAGACTGGACTCATTTAATCATGGGGATCAAAAGTAACCAACTGCGTGAGCTTAGGGACATTGCAGACCAACTTTTGGTGAGCTCTAAATATCACCCAATACTTCAGATTTTTTTAACTCCGTTGTCCATGTTAGCAGAGTAGGTTGGCTTGATTTAATTGGATCTATTTTTGTTGAATTCGCAGTGCAGTCTCGCCCTCTCTCTCTCTCTCGCCAACCGCAAGACCAGAATCAGTATGTTTGCCAGGCTCAGCGGCGCCGGAGTGGCCCGTATGAGGCCCAAGCTGTGTTTGGCTGTGAGGTGCACTCCCATCAGATCGACATCCTGTCACACCCGGAGATGGGGCCTTCTTCATTCGGATCGTTCAAAAAAGTATGGCCCCGAAATAATTCTGGCGTGAGGATGTCCTTCGCATGCAGTGCCAGAGATGGATCTGGAATCCTGAGCGGAAAACTTTCTGCTAAAAGAGGCAAAGGAGTGGAGCCTACTTCACCATTGGCCGCCCATGTCCTGTCCAAATCCATGTCGAGTCTAAATGTACCCATCGATTCTTTTACAGCGACCTTTTTTTTCTACCGCATTGCCCCCCGATTTCTGAAAGCCATTGTGCAACCTAACCAAGTTGAGAAAAAATTATTGATTGAATCAAGTCCCAAGTCCATCATATTACTTTTGGATCAATTCAACCAAATTATGACGTATCGATCAGGGAAAAATAAATCTCTGTGTTCTTTCACGGCACTAGAGTTCAAACGAGAAAGAGGAAGGAAAAGATCAAACAGAAGGGGAGAGAGAAAAAGGGGGATAGGTTTTGTGGATGCTGTATTTTTCGTCCGTTCTCTTATTTCATCGGTGCAGCAGCCATGACCAAGAGAGGGAGAGAGAGATGAGGAAAAGTAAATTACGATTTTTGTCTGGAGAAAGGAATTGAAGGTGAGGAGAGGGAGGAAAAGAAGGATGAAAATGATCCCTCTTTTTTCATTCCATTGTGATTACTTTCCCCTGTCATTGTGCCATAATTTGGTTTAACTGGTCCAAAAATTACGTAGTAAATCTGGTTCAATCAATAATTTTTTCAAGTTGAGGCAATGGAATGGATTGTCCGTGACGTGAGGATCTGGTAAAAAATCTGCCAGCCTAAGTTGGCTCGGTTTATAATCAAATTGAAAAGAATAAACCCACAGCAACTCATGTTACATAACTCCAATCCACCGGTTGATTTGTACTTCACCTATCAATTTCATGTAAAGGGAACGCGTCCATAAAGAGTACGGACTTGGGCATATCTCTTTGTACGTGCATATTATATATATATATATATATATAGAGAGAGAGAGAGAGAGAGAGAGAGAGAGAGAGAGAGAGAGAGAGAGAGATTGATTTTTTTTTTTTAAGATATCTGAGTTTAAAATTAATAAAAAAAATTAATAAAATTGAATTTGAACTTAAAAATAACTATCTACTTAAATTTCAAATAATTTTTTTTTTCGTATGAAACATAACATAAAAATAATTATTCAAATAAAATAAAATAATATAATTATTCTTACAGTTATAAAATAATACTATACTATTATAAAACAGTACCGTACTATTATAATATAATATTATACTATAATAAAAATAATATTATATTATTATAAAATAATACCATACTATTATAAAGTTATACTACACCATTATTGTTAGGAAAAAATTCGTATAGACCAAAAATGTGAAGAAGCCCAAGGCTCAAAATAGTCATGCTCAATTCCTGAAAGAGTGCGAAGTCATGACCAACTCATGATTGGCTTCCACCAGAGTTAAGCTACAACTGACTTTCAGCTCATATCGTCTAAGCGGAAACTGATGCCGAGGATTCGTCGGCATAACTTGACAAATCTTATTCGAAATCATCGACAACCCTCTGATGGCCTATCCGCTAGTGTCGGGCTATTTGTGAACGACACGGATCAACTAGGCATCTGTTCATAGTCAGCGATTTTCAATCGATCAAGCATCGATAGCGAACAAACCTCATGCTTAGCGATTAGCTTGACTCTTGACCAAAAGCCCTCTTTCCAAAAAAATAATCATCACATCTGACTCTTCTTCGGCACTATTCACCAATAATGATTTGCCTAATAGCCCTCTTAGTGGCTGCCGACGCTCCTCCACCGACCGATCGCTGTTGATGGTCCCTCGAATATTGTTGATAAGTTTTCGGATCAATCTGATCGATTTAAATGCACCGACCAACTAGATCACCTGAGCAATCGGACAAAATATCCTAACAAACTTTCGAAACATGGTGGACAAAATATCCTAATAAACTTTTGAAACATGATCACGTGGCGTAACAGATATCCACGACTAATAATCTAGTTAGTGGACGGATAGCAGATAGCCTGTCCTGATAGCCTATAGGCTCAAGCCTAACAATCTTTGGATTTTATCTATAAGAAGATGCGAAAAGGGAGACCCCAAAGTAAGCCATTACTCTGCTTCTCACACTTCTTCTTCTGTTGAACGAGATACTGACTTGAGCATCGAAGGATCTCTGTCGGAGCAACTTCTGGTCAGAACTTTCTTGCGGGTCTTGCCTTCGGGAGACTGATCTCGACCGTCCACTCCAGCTCCTCCGGTGCCGGCTAAAATCTCGCATCAACAATTATAAAGCAACATTGCATTATTGTAAAGTAATACTACAATAAAAAAATACTACACTATGATAATGTATGACTATCTTATTATAAAGGAATACTATACTAATATAATATAATAAAACAACACTATATTATTATAAAAAAATACTATACTAATATAATATAATACTACCTTATTGTAAAGAAATACTATACTAATATAATATAATAAAGTAATTTTATATTATTATAAAAGAATACTATACTAATATAATGTAAAGCTACCTTATTGTAAAGAAATACTACACTATGATAATGTAATACTGCAGTATTTTAAAAGATATAAGGATTTAAGGATAATTTCAGTCAAAAATGGATAGTTGCTTTAAACTTATATTTGGAATGAGTAGATACTTTGACATAAAACTCATTTGGGGAGCTACTTTTAGATTGAACGTAGAACTGAAGATTTATCTCTAATTTTTTATTAATAATATACCAATAAAATTAAAAATTTATATCATTAATCAAAATAATATTATAATAATTTAAAACCAAAAATCATATATTTTGCTTGTCTCTAATATATGCATAAAGCTAGTATAAAAATGAGCACATAAACATGATGTACCACATTGCATTGTTGTGATTTAAACGTCAAAATTTATTGATTTTCAATCTATATATATTTGAATACATATAGAATATGATTTATAAAAAAAATAATACAAATACTTTATCATGAATATTAACATAGTTATGTCATAAAAATGATCGATATTTTAGTTCAGATAACGCATTGGTGAGACCATAATAATATGCGATATAATATTATAAATTTTTTATTGAGATTTCATTATTTTTACTTTTAGATGTAAATGAGTAAGATTCTTTCTCCTCTTGATAAAAGTGCAGTCTAAACACACACACATATATATCTAGAGAGAGAAAAAAAATTATGACTTAAATGATAATAAAAAAAATTTTAATCATGCCACATTGGATCTATTATTTATTTTCATATTTTTTTTGTGCTTTTGACCATGGACCCCATTGTCTCCCACATCACGTAGCCCATGTTTCGATGATCGCTTGTTTAATTTTGGATGTAAATGAGTAAGATTCTTTCTCCTCTTGATAGAAGTGCAGTCCAAACATACAGCCACACCCACCCACCCACCCCCCCCCCCACCCACACACACACACACATATATATATATATATATATAGAGAGAGAGAGAGAGAAGAAACTATGACTTAAATGATAAATAAATCTTAATCATGCCACATTGGATCCATTATTTACTTTTATAATTTTTTTTGCTTTTGACCATGGACCCCATTGTCTCCCGTATCACGTAGCCCATATTTTGATAATCGCTTGTTCAAGACCAATATAATTTTCCTAATGCTCTAGTGTTATGCCTAGAGGCATGTCTAATTGGTCTAATTCTAACGATTAAAAATAAGTCCAATTAGAAAGAAGATGGTTTCTTTTTTCTTCCCTATTGTGGTATAGAAAGAAGGGTATTTTTGGTCTCACATTGATTGTAAATCAAAAGTAAGTATGACTTATATGGATTCAAACTTTTTTTTCCATATGAGATATTTTTTAAAGGACAAAATCAATAGGATTCCGTGCCATCAATGCCAAAGATCGAAGTAGATAATATCTCACATATGCCGATATGAAAGCTAAGCCAACCAATCAATCTATCCAACTCCTTGACCGCAACATTTCCTTTTTCCTTCATTTAGTTGTTTGCGAATTAGGATTGTGTCCTTGATTTGTTAAATTTGAGGGTTAAAAGCATGATTGAATTACAAATCATCATTAATTTATCTCTTTTATATATAAAATGTAAAATCTTGGCCAATCAGATTGAAGGTATGATTGAGTTTAGGCCTCTTGTATTAATTCAAAAGACTTTGTTGATTCAACTAATTGACATTCTCATTGTTGAATAATCTAACCTTAACCATATTATATGAAGCACTTGTTAGCTCGTTCATCACAAGTCGATGCGGATTGATTAATGTGTCCAATTTCAATCTAAAATATCCACCCCTGATCGCCCGTATCCCTTTCCTATTGTGCTTCATTAATTGTCAAATTATCTTAAAATGCTAAAATGTTCTATTCACACGTGGTATTGATGCATGGGATCAACCTGCACCATCATATTGGTAATACTGTTTCAAATATTGTTGAAGCAAGTAGAATGGAGTTATTGAATTCAAGAAAGGGTCCAGCTTATGACCAAGGACCCAGATTTCTAGCAATGAAAGAAAATGTTCACTCTTGATCAAGAACACAATCCTAGATCAAGTTGTCGATCTTTGTGGTATATCATTAAATTTAGGTCCCAATATTGCATGCACCAGGTGCAATTGGACTGCGCCAAATCCCATGGTGCATAACATGCCACGTTACCCCTTCTATTTTACCAATTCCCGATTGCGAGCTATCCATCATGCATATGCTCCAAGATTTGCCCCGGTTCACTTGGACCAGTTGCATGCAATAATTTCTCCAAATTGAGGGGCTCAAATAAGCATGCAAAACACTCTCATCGCTATAATCCGGGATATCAAATTCCAACAATATTATTGTTGGGGGATACCCACCGACCGACCGACTAACGGCCCGACCGACTGACGGCCCGACCGACTAACGGCCCGACCGACTAACGGCCCGACCGACCGACTAACGGCCCGACCGACCGACTAACGGCCCGACCGACTGGCGGCCCGACCGACTAACGGCCCGACCGACTAACGGCCCGACCGACCGACTAACGGCCCGATCGACTGGCGGCCCGACCGACTAACGGCCCGACCGACTGGCGGCCCGACCGACTAACGGCCCGATCGACTCCGACGGACGACTCCGACTGGCCGACAGACCGACCGATCGTCGGTCGGGGCGACCGACTGACGGATGCCATCACCGGCTAATTATCGGCTCACGACCGACTGAGGATACGTCGGACGCACCTTTTCCCGACCGACTGAACCCTGAGGTCCGATGGCCGACTCACGGAAGGCTCGCCGACCAACGGGGGGCCGACACCACTCAGCTGGCTACCGACTTTGGGTCGGTCGGCTCCTCCAACCGCCGTACAGCCGCCAGACCTTGTCAGCTCTGACACGGACATGCGGCGCGGTTACCTAGGGGCATTGTCCCGCCGAGGGTATTGTCAACCCTGGTGATTGGACAGCCACACGGCGACATGACATTTTCACGGCGACCCTGACAGTCCACAGTGAGTTGACAGTTCCTCACTTGCCCGCGCCATTAATGACGGCGCGATACCGTGCTCCACTATATAAACCGGGGAAGGCAACAGTGCAAGGGATCGATCTGCTCCGTCTCTCCCAAAAATACAGGCTTGCTCCTCCTCTCTCTCTCTCGATTGAGCTCTCTGTCTTCATTTCACTGTTGCCCAGTCTCCTCTCTGACTTGACCGTCGGAGGGTCTCCGTCGGAGCCGCCTCCGGTCAGTGTGGACTTCCTTTTTTGCAGGCGCTCGTTTCCCGGCGATCAGGCGACGAGGGGATTGGCCGCAACAGATTGGCGCGCCAGGTAGGGGACAGCATGACAAAGACAAGAGCTCAACGATCGAGAATCACTGGGTCAGCAAGGCGCTCTTCCCGCCGGGAAGAGGCCTCCCCGCCACCACCGGCGGCGGAGCCTAGCTCTCCGCGCCCTGCAGTGACCACGGAGGCCCAGATTGCGGCCAACGTATGGCAGATGACCGTACTGACCGACGCAGTCAAGAGCCTCCAGCAGCAACCGACGGCCCGACCTATGCCTTCTAGGAGCAGCCGCCGACGACCGCGCCGATGCGAGCGCCCCCAACAGCGAGCGCCCCCAACAGCGCTCCCACGGAGAGGAGAAGGGACGACCATGGTGCGACGACCGACGGTCCCGGCGGCCCTCTCCTTCCCCGTTGGAACGGGCAAGGAAGGAGAAACGGCCACGCACACCGTCGGCCTCCCTTTCAGAATCTTCCGGAGACTCCACTCCTGGGGTCTCCCAGCATCGACGAGCGGACGACTACGAGCGACGGTTTGAGGAAATCGACCGCCGACTCGCCCGGTTGCAGATGGACGGCCAGAAGTCTTCGAACGACGTCGACTTCCAGACCGCCCAACCTCTCTCCCGACTGGTCCTCGACGAGCCGATTCCCAGTCGGTTCAAGATGCCGCACGTGGAGCCATACGACGGCTCCACCGACCCAGTCGACCACCTCGAGAGCTATAAAGCTCTCATGACGGTCCAAGGGGCAACCGACGCTCTTTTTTGCATCGGCTTCCCCGCCACACTCCGCAAGGCTGCCAGGGCCTGGTACTCCGGTCTCCGATCGGGAAGTATCCATTCCTTCGGACAGCTCGAGCACTCGTTCGTGGCCCATTTCAGCACCAGCCGAAAGCCGCCGCGAACGTCGGACAGCCTTTTCTCCCTCAAGCAGGGAGAAAACGAGACGCTCCGACACTTCGTGGCGCGATTCAATGCGGCCACACTCGAGGTCCGGGACCTCAACGAAGACATGGCTGTCTCAGCCATGAAGCGGGGTCTGAGGGCGTCCCGATTCACTTATTCTCTGGACAAGACCCTCCCCCGGACTTACGCCGAGCTACTGGAGCGCGCATACAAGTATATGCGCATGGATGAAGGAGCGTCCGACCGACGCTTGGCCGAGCCCAGAGGCTCGAAAGAGAAGCGGAGGAAAGGTCGGGAGCCCGTCGAACCCAGCAGGCCCCCGACCGATAGTCGGGTCTCACCACCCCGACGAATCCAAAAGCCACCCCGGCAGCAGACTCCGAGGCCGGCACGCCCCAGGTACGACTCCTACACTCCTCTCTCCGCTCCCCGTGCGTAGATCCTGATGGAGATCGAGGAAGAGGAATACCTGCGACGGCCTCCGCCTCTGAAGGCAAAGGGCCTCGACCGTCGGAAGTACTGTCGGTTCCACCGAAGCCACGGCCACGACACCGAGCGGTGCATCCAGTTAAAGGATGAGATTGAAGCTCTCATCCGTCGGGGGTACCTCGGCAAATTCCGGAAGGGTCCGCCGACCCAACCAGTCACCGATCGACGCCCCCAGCCAACTGAAGAGGCGGCAACCAACCAGCCGACGGTCGGAGTCATCAACATGATCTCCAAGCGGCTGGGCCCAGGGATTTCTGCAGGAGGGGAGCCGACGAAAAAGCCGCGCCCGGATGACGTAATCACCTTCACGGAGGACGACGTTCGGGGCATCCAAACTCCCCACGATGATGCCGTTGTTGTGTCGGCGACAATAGCGAATTATGATGTAAAACGAATTTTTGTTGATAATGGAAGTTCGATAAATGTTTTGTTTTACTCGACCTTCTCTCGAATGCGACTGTCAACTGACCGACTCAAGAGGGTCTCCATGCCCTTGATCGGCTTTGCCGGAGATGCCGTCATGACAGAGGGAGAAATTACCCTGCCCGTGACGGTCGGCACCGAACCATGGCAAAGCACGGTCTCCCTCACTTTCGCGGTTGTCCGAGTTCCTTCGGCCTACAACGCCATACTTGGACGATCCGGACTGAACGCCCTCAAGGCGATCGTCTCGACGTACCATCTCCTTGTTCAGTTCCCGACCAAAAATGGAATCGGGGAGATGCGCGGAAACCAACAGCTCGCCCGACGATGCTTCCAAATCTCCGCTCAAAGCGACGAGTCGAAGGGCTCTCTGACGATCGACAAGCTGGACCAACGGGAGGAGGAAGAACAGGGTTCGCCGGCCGAGCAGCTCGAGGCGATCCCGATAGGAGAAAATCCCGACAGGAAAGTTTGGGTCGGGTCTCAATTGCCCGACACCGAACGACGCCGACTGACAGAACTGCTGACGGCCAATGCCGACATATTTGCTTGGTCGGCAGTGGATATGTCGGGCATCCCTCCAGAAACAATAACTCACCGACTCAACATCGACCCGACGATGAAGCCGGTGAGGCAGAAGAAAAGGTCCTTCGCCCCAGAGAGGCAGAGGGCCATCGACGAAGAAGTGGACAAGCTACTCGAAGCAGGCTTCATTCGGGAATCTACGTATCCCGATTGGCTCGCCAATGTTGTCATGGTCAAAAAAGCCAACGGAAAGTGGAGGATCTGCATCGACTACACCGACCTAAACCGAGCCTGCCCGAAGGATAGCTTCCCACTTCCGAAGATCGACCAGCTGGTGGATGCGACGTCCGGATTTCGACTGCTCAGCTTCATGGACGCCTTCATCGGGTACAACCAGATCCGGATGGCGCCTGAAGACGAGGAGCACACCGCGTTCGTGACTCCCAAGGGTCTCTACTGTTATCGGGTGATGCTCTTCGGACTGAAGAACGCCGGCGCCACCTACCAGCGACTCGTCAATAAGGTCTTCAAAGACCAGATCGGAAGCAATATGGAAGTGTACGTGGACGACATGCTGGTGAAAAGCACGCAGATCCCGGACCACGTTCAGGATCTCGAGGAGACCTTTCGCACCCTTCGACGACACCGAATGAAGCTCAACCCGACCAAATGTGCTTTCGGGGTGACCTCAGGGAAGTTCCTCGGATTCCTCGTTTCTCAGAGAGGGATCGAGGCCAACCCTGAGAAAATAAAGGCGATCCTCGGCATGCATCATCCGAACACCAAGAAGGAGGTCCAATAGCTGAACAGAAAAATCGTCGCTCTTAGCCGATTCATTTCCCGATCAGCTGAAAGGTGCCTCCCGTTCTTCAAGATTTTGCGTCAGGCAAACGGTTTCTCTTGGTCGGATGAGTGCCAGCAGGCCTTCGAAGACCTGAAGAAGTACTTGGCTTCCTCGCCGCTACTCGTAAAGCCGCAGGTCGGGGAAACCCTGTATCTTTACTTGGCCACGTCTCCTGAGGCGATCAGTTCGGTGCTCGTTCGGAAAAATGAGTGCCGAACTCATCAGCCCATCTACTACACCAGCAAGGTACTTCACGGGGCCGAAGCAAGGTACTCGGAGATGGAAAAGATGATTTTTGCCCTGACCGTCTCTGCGCAACGACTTCGACCATACTTCCAGGCCCATGCCATAGTGGTGCTCTCCAACCAGCCCCTGAGGGCAATTTTGCACCGACCGGACACGTCCGGACGACTGGCCAAGTGGGCGATGAAGCTCAGCGAGTTCGACATTCAGTACCGACCGAGGCCTGCCCTGAAGGCTCAGGTCTTGGCCGACTTCATCGCCGAATGCCCGACAACCGACCAAGGGTCGGGAGCTGAAGACCCAGGACGAGATGCGGTCTCTGAGCTGGACCCGATCTCCACCTGGGTACTCCACATCGACGGAGCCTCGAACGCTCAGGGAAGCGGGGCCGGGCTCCTGCTCATGAATTCGGATGGGGTGGTCACCGAATACGCCCTCCGGTTCGACTTCAAGGCCTCCAACAATCAAGCCGAATACGAGGCACTCCTCACTGGCTTGAGGATGGCGAAGGAGCTGGGCATCGACAGCCTTCGGGCATTCTTCGACTCTCAGCTGATCGTGGGGCAGGTCAAGGACGAATTCGAGGCGCGAGATCCGACCATGATCAAGTACCTTCAGAAAGTGAAGGACCTCATGGCGCGCCTCGAGTATTTCGAAATTTTCCACATCCCTAGGTCGGAGAACGCTCGTGCCGACTCACTCTCCAGATTGGCAACGTCGGCCTACGACTCTTTGGGTCGGACGTTCATGGAGAACCTCCAGCAACCGAGCATCGATCGGGTCGAAGAAGTACAGCAGTTAACGTCCGAACCAAGTTGGATGGATCCGATCGTCCGGTACCTGACCGACGGGATCAGTCCCGAAGATCCCACGGAGGCCAAGCGACTCCGATGGTCGGCCTCGCAATATGTCATCATGGACGGCCGACTCTACAAGAGATCGTTCTCCCTTCCCTTGCTTAAATGTTTGGGACCGACCGACGCCGACTACGCTCTCCGAGAGGTTCACGAAGGAATTTGCGGGAACCACTTGGGGGGCAAGTTCCTAGCCTTCAAGGTCCTGCGACAAGGCTACTACTGGCCGACCATGAAGAGGGATGCGACAGAGTTGGTCCGGAGGTGCGAGCCATGCCAAAAGTATGCCAATATTCAGCACCAACCGACCAGCCAAATCGCTCCCATTGTCGCTCCATGGCCCTTCGCCCAGTGGAGAGTCGACATTCTCGGTCCGTTCCCACCAGCGTCGGACCAGAGGAAGTTCATCGTTGTCGCCATCGACTACTTCACGAAGTGGGTCGAGGCCGAGCCCTTGGCGCAGATCACCGAGCGGAAGATGGAGGACTTCATCCAAAAGTCCATCATCTTCAGGTTCGGATTGCAGCACACCATCATCACCGACAACGGACGGCAATTTGACAACCAAGACTTCAAATACTTCTGCACCAGGTTTCACATCCGGCACCGATTGACTTCGGTCGGGCACCCTCAGTCCAACGGCGAGGTCGAGGTGACCAACCGAACCTTGCTCCACGGACTCAAGACCCGACTAAACGAAGCCAAAGGTCTCTGGGTCGATTAGCTGGGCTCCGTTCTGTGGGCTTACCGAACGACCCCCCGCGTCCCGACCGGGGAGTCGCCGTTCAGCTTGGCCTACGGGACAGAGGCCATGATCCCGCTCGAGATTGGCCTACCATCTTCAAGGATCGAGCGGTACCAAGAGCCAGACAACTCCGAGAGTCGGAGGGCCGACCTAGACCTCCTCCCCGAACTACGAAATGAGGCTCAAATCTGAATGGCTTCATACCGACAAAGGGTCGCCCGGTATTACAACGCCAAGGTCAGACCGAAGCTTTTCAGGCCTAGCGACCTGGTCTTGAGGAAGGCAGAAGTGTCAAAGCCCTTGGACCAAGGGAAGCTGGCTCCCAACTGGGAAGGACCCTACAAGGTTGCAGACACTTACGGGCCGAGAGCCTATCGACTGGAGACCCTTGAGGGGAAGCCCATTCCCCGGACTTGGAACGCCGTCAACTTGAAGCTGTATTATCAGTGAATTTTGTAATTCAATGGTCGGAATACAAGTTCAGTTTGAAAGTTCGGAGTTTTAACTCTTCGACTAGTGATCGGTGCTCATCAAGGTCAAGCCCCGATGTATTGACGTGGACCTAGCATCCACCTAAAACCAACGACCTCATCGTCGGTAACGCATCGGACCCTGACAAGGACCAATGCATCTACAATTACGGGAGTCGACACTCCTTCGACAGTCGACGAGACATCGGACCCTTACAAGGACCGATGCATCTACAATTACGGGAGTCGACACTCCTTCGACAGTCGACGAGACATCGGACCCTTACAACGACCGATGCATCTACAATTACGGGAGTCGACACTCCTTCGACAGTCGACGAGACATCAGATCCTTACAAGGACCGATGCATCTACAATAACGGGAGTTGACGCTCCTTCGATAATGCGTCGGACCCTCACAAGGGCCGATGGACCCTTATGGACGGGAGTTAATACTCCTTCTACGGTCGAACTCTCGGGCCAGACCGTCGGCTAACGCGCCGATCGGGCCCCGACCAAGAAAAGGCGAAACGCCTATGCGACCGACGTCGCGACTCCCGACCGAGCCACGACCGATCGAAGGATATTCGGCTTACCACCGTCTATCACACGACGCAACCTTAGTCGCATCTACGACTTGCCGACCGAGCCACAATC
The DNA here is from genome assembly GCF_000442705.2 of Elaeis guineensis. NCBI lineage: Eukaryota > Viridiplantae > Streptophyta > Magnoliopsida > Arecales > Arecaceae > Elaeis > Elaeis guineensis. Next base: position 130,431,761 of record NC_025997.2, on the reverse strand, counting down.
GGCCGGAGGATATGCGGCTTACCACCGTATATCATGAGGTGCGGAGATATACCCGACACAAGGGGGTCGGGGCCCGACTTATCGGCGCTCCCCCGATTGAATGTGCCGGACGACTTTCGACTGAATGCGCCGCATGACTTCAAGTCGGACAGGACCCGACTGCCGAACCGAAATCACGGTCGGTCAGATCCCGACTCAACGGGCGCCCGACCCAAGATCTCGGCCATCAAAGTCCGATCTGAAGTCGGGACTTACTCTACCTTCGTGGCTCCCGATGATCAGCTTTGACTACCAGAAGCCGATCTAAAGACGGGATCCACCTTACCTTCGGGTCAGCACAAGTTGCCCGACGTCCTAACCGACCTATGGCAGTTAGTGACTTATTTTAAGTTAGCGACTCACATGGGCATGCAACATTACAGACATATGCGACATTACAAACAAAGGGAGAAAGTGAAATAATTTCATTCAAAAATGAAGGAAGATTACAAGGTCGGGTCGAAGCCCGATTACAAGTACTTCGGGAAAAAAGAAAAACAAAAGGCAGTCGGCAGGGCCCGATCATCTGTCCTAGTCGATCTCTTCGACCGACGAAGGATCGGGGATGATCGGCGTGTCGGCCATAAGCGGCACTGGGTCGGCGGCTGAAGGAGGGGCTTCGGTCGGCGAGGGGATATCGGTCGGCGCCACCTGCTCCGGGACGGCTTCCTCCGCCACGACGATGCCTCCCAACGGCTGGTCGGCCATCTCCTCGGTTCCTTCCCCTTCGGTTCCTTCCTCCTCGGCTAACGGCGGGACGACGCGGCTGACGTCCAGCTCTGGGTACAAGGCATGGACGGCGTCCCGACCGTCCTCGAACCCGACCCGGTATGAGGCGAAGCCCGACTCGAGCATCTCCTCCCGGTATTGGTCGGAAGTCCGAAAGTCTTCCACCGCCCGATCGGCCGACTCTTTCGCCGACCTTGCCTCGTCCTCCGCATGGGCGAGCGACTCCCTCGCCGACTCCGCCTCAACCTTCGCCATTTCGGCATCGATCTGGGCGATGGATAGCTCCTCTTCGGCTTCGGCGAGCTTCTCCAGGCTGACCCGAAGTTGCTCGCGTTCCCCTTGGAGTTCGACGGTGGCGCCGTCCCGTTCGCGTCGAAGACGACGCACGGCCCGACCCTTATGCCTGGCCTCCTTTTTGGCCGACCGAAGTTCGGACCCAAGCCGGGAGACCTCGTCAACTAACTTGGCCTCCCGATCGGCCGATTGTTGAAGCTGGTCGGCCAACATCGCCCTCTCGGCTTCGGCCGCCGCCGACCTCTCCTTGAAGGCTGCCCGGACGTTGCCGAACCTTCGATACCCGGCCTCCAGTTCTGACATCGTGAAGATCAGCTGCCGATGGAAAAAGCTTCGTCAGGATCACATAACAAGAAAAATTTTCTAAGGGAAAGAAAAGATGAAGCGAAGCTTACCTCCACCATGGTCGGGTAGAACCGCGACAGCATCTCGTCACCTGCCGAGACCTCAGCGACTCTACGTCGGCTGGGAGGAGGATCCCCTGGCACAACCTCCTCGCAAGGTTGTGGTCGGCCAACGCCGACGCACCCTCGGGGTAATGTGCGTTGGGAGGCACTGAGCGGCTCCCCGATCTATCCTCCTCCGCGGGCTCCATCGGGGCTTTCCCCCGATCGGCTGCCCCGATCGACGGGACCGGCAGCGAGGGGATGCTTGAGTTCGACCCAGCGCCCCCCGTTGCGCCAACGGACGCCGCCGGACGATGCTCGATTTCCCGAACGTCATCCGGCTCCACCCGCACCGGCGAAGCCGCCGATGTTCCCTCGGCCGCCTCCTCAGTCGGCCTCTCCTCCATGTGGACCGTCGGAGCCGCGAGGGCTATTACCGGCTCCGACTGGTCGGTCGCCGACGCCTCGACGGTCGGCGCGGCTGGAGCAGGTTTCTTCGGGGGCGTGAAGGACCGGCCCCCGATGCTGGCCTCTTCCTCGTCGCGAACCGCCGAATCTCGGCGTCTGTCGGCCGCATCCTTGGTGGTGTCCCTGCAATACCGACAAAAATGTTAAAGACCGAACCAAGAGCCGAACAAAAAGAAAGACCGGGGGATCGGGCGATACCTATTCGGGGGACCAGACTCAAGCCGGCATCATAGAGAGCTTGTTCGGTAACAAGCTCCCTCTGCTTCGGGACCAACATGTCTTTCAGTCGGTGGAAGTCCTCCCGATCGTCCGCCTCCACCCGGCTGTTGTCGTTGGCTTCGGTTTGGGGCACACCCCAGCGGGAAGGAAAGCCCCAAGGAGATGAGGAGGAAACAAAAAAGAATTGGTTCTTCCACCCATGAATGGATGATGGAAGACCGGTGATGAAGGCAAGACCCTTCCGGGGGTTGAAGAGCCACCACCCTCGGGCTTTAGGGTGGGGTCGGAGCACAAAGAATGCCCGGAAGAGTGAAACACGAGGGTTGGTCGGCAGGAGCTGACACAACAACGCGAAGGAGATGATCAGACGGACAGAGTTCGGCGCCAGTTGCGCCGGACAGAGTCCGTAATAATCTAATAAATTCTGGACAAACTTCGGAATTGGAAGCCGAAGACCCGCGCGAAGGTCTTCGACATACAGCGCCAGATCGCCGGGCGGAGGGCTGTTAACCCGACCGCCGGTCCCTGGAGCGGAGAGCCGAAACTGCTCCGGGATGCGAAATTGCTCCCGAAGCCGATCGACATTCGGCCCCGAAAGCGAGGAGGCCTCATCTTCCGGAGCCGATCGGGAGTCGTCGGTCGGATTCCCTGACCGAGCTCCCTGAGTCGGATTCCTGGTCATTACACCGGAACCGAATGAAGAAGAAAGAGAAGAAGAGGAAGAAGAAGAAGATGGGACCACGAACCAGATGGACCCCTCCAGAAGCAAGAGAGCTCTGCCCGCGACGACTGAGAAATCGCCCGGGCAGAGTTTCCCCAGCAAAATGGCAAGTGTGGGTCACGGGTCCGGGAGGTCCTATATATATAGGGCCGACCGACGGCCGAGATGCTTCCGCGCCGATCGAAGACCCGCAGATGCACGACGCGTGGCGCCCGCCGGTTGGCGGAAGATTAGGCGTGCCCCATCCCGGGACGGCCGCACCGCCCACATTAAATGCGGGGGGCGCCGGCCAACTACCCTCGACACGCGGCACGCGGGGCGCGGCTTCGCATTTATGCGCCCACGCCGATTCGCGTTCCCGATGGGATGCCTGACAGCGGCCCACTCTCCCGCGATCGGCGCCGAATATCCGGTCGTCTGACGCCGTATCGTCCGGCGCCCGATCTTCTAACACCGACGTAACGTCTGACGACGACAAGACGTGACGTCTGACACCTGACGCCGACGTGACTTCTGACGCCGACTAGACGATCGGATCGCTTGGCATTTATGAGGCGTATGACATCGGATCAGCCGGCGGTATGGTCGGATCTACGCATGCGACAAATCCACTTCCAGTCGTCCGGGATTGCTGCCCGAACGAAAGCATCGGCCAGCTCACCATCCGACTTAGGAGTGGAGGGGGGCAACTGTTGGGGGATACCCACCCACCGACCGACTAACGGCCCGACCGACTGGCGGCCCGACCGACTAACGGCCCGACCGACTAACGGCCCGACCGACCGACTAACGGCCCGACCGACTGGCGGCCCGACCGACTAACAGCCCGACCGACTGGCGGCCCGACCGACTAACGGCCCGACCGACTCCGACGGACGACTCTGACTGGCCGACAGACCGACCGATCGTCGGTCGGGGCGACCGACTGACGGATGCCATCACCGGCTAATTATCGGCTCACGACCGACTGAGGATACGTCGGACGCACCTTTCTCCGACCGACTGAACCCTGAGGTCCGATGGCCGACTCACGGAAGGCTCGCCGACCAACGGGAGGGCCGACACCACTCAGCTGGCTACCGACTTTGGGTCGGTCGGCTCCTCCAACCGCCGTACAGCCGCCAGACCTTGTCAGCTCTGACACGGACATGCGGTGCGGTTACCTAGGGGCATTGTCCCGCCGAGGGCATTGTCAACCCTGGTGATTGGACAGCCACACGGCGACATGACATTTTCACGGCGACCCTGACAGTCCACAGTGAGTTGACAGTTCCTCACTTGCCCGCGCCATTAATGACGGCGCCATACCGTGCTCCACTATATAAACCGGGGAAGGCAACAGTGCAAGGGATCGATCCGCTCCGTCTCTCCCAAAAACACATGCTTGCTCCTCCTTCTCTCTCTCTCGATTGAGCTCTCTGTCTTCATTTCACTGTTGCCCAGTCTCCTCTCTGACTTGACCGTCGGAGGGTCCCCGCCGGAGCCGCCTCCGGTCAGTGTGGACTTTCTTTTTTGCAGGCGCTCGTTTTCCGGCGATCAGGCGACGAGGGGATTGGCCGCAACAATTATATTCATCACAAGCACAATTCTTTGGGTTAGACGGACCATATCTATAAATTAACCAAATTTTGTAATCTACCAGATGCTTGCAAGGAGTAAATCTTGTAGTCCTACGTTGATAAGAAGTTATTAACCATCTGCTAGAAGCCAAAGATCATGAGAGGACGTATGCTAACCAAGCATCATATGGACCTAGACTTGAATTGCTATAGACATGCAAATCAAGTGGCCATTCAATTTGACATGCTGGACCAGGAGCAGACAATCCTGTCACGGACCCAAAACCAGTGTTCCAATCCAAACAGCCAGTTTGGCACATTTATTTGAAAATATAAACACGTAGATACACATCCAAACTAGAAGAAATTATTGGTTGGATAAGATCTGCCATTGACCTGGTGGTCCAGTACAACATAAAGATGGTTAAATAGAAAAAAAAAAAAAAAAAGAACGAAAGAAAGAAAGAAAAGGACCCTGGCTGCGCGCGCTTTACAGTTGGATCGTTCCACTAACTTGCCGTGGACAGATCCAACTAAAAATTTCGCCCAAACTAGATACTTTCTCGAGATTGACCAGAACTGTCAAAGATTCCAATCCAAAATCTCCAAGTTATTCCTCCAAGTCATTGAAGTTCTGATACAGACACGCATTTATCTTGCAACGTTCATCAAAAACATAAACACGATAACCATCCAAGCCAAGCGTCTAATCCAACTTACCCGAATTTCAAAGCCATTTTCCTTGGTCCTCGTGACAAGCCAGCAAAGCGGACATGTTTCCGATAATAACATTAGGTCAGACCGGCCACAGGGTCAACGGTAGGCACCCCCTCGGCTGAAGGACCGGGATTTGGGAGTGAACCAAAGAGAAAAGCAACCGGATGGCCACCAAAGAGGGAGGAGAGCAGCATAAAGAGTAGATCGGTTTGTTGCGAATTAGGTTTGCATGCTCACCAGTCACCACCCCACCCATGGCGTAGCGTGGGACGACTCCCTTCTAGTGGTGGTTGCGAGATGTTAAACGGCCTCATTACCCCCAGACCCCAAGCCCTGAACCAGTCAAGCCCACCACCCTTCCGTTTCACCCTCCCTTATATCTCTCCCACCTTTCCAACCACTGTTTATCAGCTCTATCACCGTATCTCAGTACTCTCATTAGCTCGCAAGAACAATATAGATCACTAAGAAGGTAGCTAGCTAGCTAGAGGTGAAGCAAGAGTAGGGAGATGGAGGGTCGATACTCCGGCCGGCCGATATCCGGCTCCATCGTGTCGGAGCTCGAAGGTGCTCTTCTCAAGGACACCGACCTATTCCCCTACTTCATGCTCATCGCCTTCGAAGCATCCGGCCTGGTCCGCTTCGCCGTTCTGCTTCTCCTGTGGCCCGTCATTCGATTGCTCGACTTTGTCGGCATGGGAAAGCTGGGGTTGAAGCTTATGACATTCGTGGCGGTCGCCGGCGTCCGGATGTCGGAGATCGAGGCGGTGTCGCGGGCGGTGCTGCCCAAGTTTTACATGGATGATGTTGATATGGCGGCGTGGGGCTTGTTCAGCTCGTATGAGCGGCGGGTGGTGGTGACAAGGTGCCCGGGGATCATGGTTGAGAGGTTTGCAAAGCAGCACCTCCGCGCCGACGAGGTGGTTGGGTGCGAGCTCGAGGTCAATCGGTTCGGGTATGCCACCGGACTTCTGAGGAGAGCGGAGGGATCGGTCGCCGATCGGGTTCGAGGATTGTTTAGTGGCGATATGCCGGATGTCGGTTTGGGAAGTTCAGCGTCGGCTCGGTCGTTCTTATCTTTCTGCAAGGTGAGTTCAGTACATTGGTACATGGATCATAGTATAACTAGAATTTTTAAATAAAGATATTTAAATTGTGAAACTACACGAATTGTCATAATTAACAATTTGCATCAATTAATTATATGTGACCCAAGAATCCGGTTTCTATGGAATGATGAACTATATGTATGCAAGGCTTAGATTTTCCCAATCTACTCCCCAAAGGAAGAAATTAAAGAAGAACAAAGGGAAAAAGAGGGAAAAGAAAAGAAAAGAAACAAAACTTTCAGCGCTTATTAGTCCAGGCACAAACTATGGAAATTAATCCAAGTGTAATATATAATTGATCTTCACTTTTTCAAGAGCTTCAAGATTTCCATTTTACTGTTGAAAAGTTAATAGCTGCTCTCATCATCTCCAAAAAAGAGTAGCTTCTTGCCACCATGTCTCCTTGACGATCGTTTTTTCTTTTTTTTCCTCAATGGAGAGGATACCTTCTTGACAAGCTAACAACAACCCCTTATATTAATCGTGGGCATGCAGGAACAGCAGCATCCACCATTTGCCGCCGATCTCAAGCATGGCAACCAGTTGATCCGTCCGCTGCCAGTCATATTCCATGACGGCAGGCTCGTTCGCCGCCCGACGCCATTCATGGCTCTCCTCATCATCCTCTGGATACCAATCGGCATCATCGTCGCCTTCGTACGCATCACCGTCGGTCTAATCCTCCCATTGCAATTCATCCCTTACATCGTTGGCATCTTCGGCGGTGAGGTCATCGTGCGAGGCCGCCCTCCGCCACCAGCGTCCGGCTCGACAAGTGGCGTCCTCTTCGTGTGCACCCACCGTACTCTCATGGACCCGGTGGTCCTCTCCATGGTCCTCGGTCGAAAAGTCCCGGCCGTCACCTACTCCATCTCCCGGCTATCGGAGATCCTTTCGCCCATCCGCACCGTCCGGTTGAGCCGAGATCGTCGAGTGGATGCGGAGAGAATAAAGAGCGAGCTGGAGAAAGGTGACCTCGTAGTGTGCCCGGAGGGCACCACATGCCGAGAGCCCTTCCTGTTAAGATTCAGTGCCCTTTTCGCCGAGCTGACCGACCGGATCGTGCCGGTGGCCATGAATTACCGTGTCGGATTCTTCCATGCAACCACTGCTAGAGGCTGGAAGGCCATGGACCCGATATTCTTCTTCATGAACCCCAGGCCGGTATACGAGGTGACATTTTTGAACCAGTTGCCGGTGGAGGCGACGTGCTCGGCCGGGAAGAGCCCGCACGACGTCGCCAACTATGTGCAGAGGATCTTGGCGGCCTCGCTCGGGTTCGAGTGCACCAACTTCACAAGAAAAGACAAGTACAGGGTGCTCGCCGGCAATGATGGGACCGTGAGTTTTAAATCGGCGACACCATGGATGGGGAGGGTGAAGGAGGTACTGGGGTTTCTGCTGCACTAGCGCTGCTGGCTGATGGGGTTTGAGCCATTATTCCTTCGGAAAAAGGAAAAAATAAAAAAAAAAAAGTGGGGTTTGAGTTACATGTTATCTGCTTAAATTTGTGTAGATATAACAGTGGATTCTTATCTTTATGATTCTTTGATGTAGCAATAATTGGATGTTCAAAATTTATATATTTTTGTGAGAGAGGGGCATGTTCTTCTTACTTGTGGTGCTTGCTTTTGGAAAAGATTGGCCCTCAGGTGGGGCGCGTATCTTTCGCGCGAAACAAGGATGCACCTTCCTTTGCGCGCTTTGAGAGCTGTGCAGACAGAGTTTGGAGCACATTGAGATCTGTGCGGTGGGTGATCCAACTGTCTATTCGCGAGAAGGAAGGCGCATCCTTCTTTCGCGCGAAAGATACACCCCCGACTCTGATCTCTCCCTCCCTCTCTCTCTCTCTCTCTCTCTCTCTCTCTCGGCTCTTCCATCCATTCCCTCCTTCCCCTGTCCTGCGTACTCCCTCTGCTTTGCCTATTGTCGTTTTCTCCTCTTCTCTATCTTTCTTAGCATCTTTCTTAGTAGTGCCCGGCATTCAGGTAAAACCAGCCAGAGTACCACTTGTGCTAAGCTTGTCTTTAAAGATAGATGCAAAGAACCTGAGTACGCTTGTTTCCGACACATTCATGTCGCTATGACATAGGGTTCTTCTTGGACAGATAATGGACTATTAATTGTGTCATTTGAAATGTTACATACTCTCACTAATGCACGCTCAAATTTAATTGTATTTAAAATATTCTATCCGCAATATATGCAACCAAAGACACTTGTAATAGAATTGCAGTCTATAGGATTCATGCTTTGAGTTTTTAGAGACGTTTTGAGGATAGGCTGGGTTTTAAATAAGGTAAATTTCAAGTAAAGATAATTTTGTAGATCAATAATTATTAATGAAACTTTATTACGATCTGTTTACCAAAAAAAAAAAAAAACTTTATTACGGTCTCTGCATAGATAACCAAAAGCTAATTAATGTGAGTTATGGCTCAGTCTTATTGGACGGAGTCTTTTGTTATTTTCTTTTTTGTAATTGAGAATTATGCCTGTCTCGTATTTTTAGACCATTTGGCTAGTGTTGAATCTTTATTCAAAAGTCAATTCAATATCATTAAACATAATGAAATTACTATAAAAATGAATAAAATATGTCAAAACATTACTTATAAACTGTCATCCGGTATAGACAAGTCATATGCGATATATAACTCTCCTCTGGTCAAAGATTTAGTTATAAACTGGATAATTGGCTTGCATTGAGCACTCAATTCTACTATGGTTAAAAGTTTAATGACAAATATGGTGATTGGCTTGTCTTGGAGTAACATTGTGGATCCAGGTGGACCTGACGATGGATCTAAACATAATTAAGAAACTATCAAGAGATATATCACATTCCTTACATTGGTTACATAATGGGTCACGGCCATTATGTACTTTTGGACTTAAACCACACTAGGACATTATTATATTATCATCAATAGATTCCATTCCTATATTCACAGTACTTTGGAAGGTAATTGAAAAATTAAAAAGAAATGTAACGTTAATTCTTCAATTTACATATTCAACTTATATCATCCATGAAGGAGATTTTTTGATATGTTCACAATTATGGTTGGAACTAGGCTCAAGTCGGTCTGATTTTGAGTCGGATTTGAGGTTAGGCTTGAAATAATTTAGGACGGGCTTGGGCCTAACTATAGAACCTTTTTGTCTTTCGGACTAAGATCGGATATATATTTGTTCCAACCCTGACTCGAGCCTAAGTTCGAAGTCTAGCCCGACTTCTCAATTCAAATCCCATGGTGCATAACACGTCATGCTACCTCTTGTATTTCATCAATTTTTGATTGCACACTATCCACCATGCATATGCTTTAGGATTTGCCCTAGACCCCTAGTCAAGTCCCTTCTCAGTTCTCTTTTGACCGCTTCCAACCCCAACCGTCCCCAGACTTCTCTGAGATTGAGGGCTCCCGCTCACCTTGGCAGAGGAGCATGTTCGCTTTAGCAAGGATGGTGGTGCCCTCCAGCTTATTACTATCGATGGCCGCCGCACCATTGTCATCATCCCCAACAACTTCGATTTCATTGACATCCTTGTCATGAACGATGTCGACATCTCTATCTCTGAGGATGATAGCAGTAATGGCCTCTTCGTTTTCATTGGCAATCTTCTCTTTTCTTTTTTCACCTTCACCAGCTTGTTCTTTCTCTTCCACCGCACCTGGAGGGGCCTCGAGGGCTTCGATGGGCCCATGAACTTTAGCCGCTCCAAATATAAGTTCTTGAAAGTAATCTCAGAGACCGGCGTCATCCTCATCGATATCATAGAGATCGATCAAGCCAAGCTCGAGCTCCAAAAAGTCATCGTCGGAGATTCAATAGTAGTCATCATCGTGGCTGAAACGGATTAGGACTTAGGATTTTTTTTAAAAAAAAATTTAAGAGAGGAAAGATCGGAAAAGAAATGGTATGGGTCGTGGTTGGTTTAATTGAGTTAAGATAGGGCACGGGCCTAGGCTTGGATTGGGCATGGATCAAAATCTTTTTCACAATTTTTAGGTCTAAATTTGGAAAATAATTTTGAGCTGGGCCAGATAGGATGTGGCCTGACCAAGTTCGGGCCCTATGCAGCCTTACCTACAATCTTGTAAAGTTACATATATTTATAGGGAGCACAACAAATTCTGTAAGGTGGAGGATGATATATATGATTAATTTACGGTATAAACGAGGATCTACGAAGGGAAGAAAGAGAGGAAAGAAAAAGAAAGGAAAAAAAAAAAAAAAAAACGCGGGGGAGAGCAGTCGTAGATAATTAATGTACCAGAGCAAAGAATCCGTACGGCAAATACGGATGGTTAAATTATCTATACGTCCCTACGTACAATTTATCATATTCCAGGGCATGTACGTTAATAAGCCATCGACTCCGCACCTGGAGTATGCTAGTTTGAAATAATTACCGCGCGCGTCTCCGATCCCGCTATTAAGTTAAAATGAATGCCAATTTTGCCTCACGTGCCGGGCACATTCCGAATTCCCGTACGATGGGACCCTGCGAGTCTCGAGTCCTCCCCTTCCCATACTTTCTCCGGCGGCCTTCTCCTTGACGGAAACCATGGAAACTCACCTTGAGCGTTCCCACGTCTACGGACGGTGGAGATCCGATCCCTCATCCACTTCCCTACCGCCGTCTCCTATTTTCTTCTGCTATCCACTTCTCTCGCGGGTGATCATGTAAGCCAACAAGAACAGGTAAAGCCTCTTCCAATTCGGATTGGGACTGCGAAGTATGATGCACTTGTTTCTTTACATATTCCTCTTTAATTTCATTTCTTTTGGATGAAAAATTCGTTCTTTCCCTTTTACTTCCATATTTGCTGGGATTTGTAGAGCCGATAGTGCGGATCAAGAGGAAGAGGCAAGGAGTCTTCCGATTCCTTTTCTTTTAAAATCTCAAATTCAAATTTATTTATTTTTGAAAGGTTTTTCGCTGGCATTATGGTTGATCCTAAACTTTTATCCTTTTCAGATTTTTGGCTGGTATTCATCTTTATTTCTTTTTAATGGATGGGAGCTTGGGAGGTGATGATAACTAGGTTGTGGCAGATGGATTTCTTTAATTTGCAGAGTGTACCATCGTTTTTCTCCACACAGCTAGTCATCGTTGCATTTTTAACCTTGTTGCCAATTCGAGGGCGATTGCTGGTTGAATCATTGGATAGGTCTAAATTCATTTAGGGCAGGAGATAATTGGAATCTTATCATTAATATGGTTTATATGCAATTTTTCTGTGAAGATTATGTGCTTTGCTATCTTTTTTGGTATTTCAGCTTTCTATATGACTTGCAGAAAATTACTTTTGGGGTTTAACATTAAAGTGTTATTCTCTTCAACATAGGATCTTAGTGATGGAATACCCGTAATTGTTCAGTTGAAATTTGTTTCATTCCATTAATTAAGCTTTTATGTGTTTTGTAAAATTTTTTATTTTGGACTAAACTATTTGCAGGTAGGTTGTTATATGATTGGGTTTCACATCAAAACGTACTAAGCTATGTCTGCCAATTGGACAAAAGGAAGATATATTAACAGTAGATATGTTATTTTTTCTTTTTAGAAAAACTTCTTACCACCCAGTCATAATTATTCACCATATAATTTAACTGCTTTTGTAAATGTTTCTCTTTTGTAATGCACTCTTAACTGATTTGTGGTGGGCTACTACCTATGCAGGAATAGGGCTTGTCAAAACTTCAAGCAAGCACTCTGTTATCAGGCTGATTTTTATGTTTTTTTCTTTTAGTGCTGCTGGAGATGATCTTTTTTTGATAAGTAGGGGAGGCTGGAATAGATCAGCCACCCATTTTTATTAAGAAAAGAAGGATATTTACAAAAGAGCTGATTGTGTTTAAGATTACACACCGCTGAAAAAACACATTTTAACAACCTAAACAGAAAACAAGGATATCATCCCAAAGCATAGAAAGTAGCACTCTAACAGACCACAGATGCGAATGATTAGTAACAAAAGTTGACGCAGATTTCTTTAGGAGAGAAAACTAACAAGGGGACTCATAGTTGCACTATGGGATGAACCAATGATTTTAAACTCTTCCATAAGTTAGCATGCCCCTCTGATGTCTTCATCGAACAGAGATGCCCCCAACTGTAGAATCTTTGCAGTATTTTCTGAAGCACCATATAGATTGAACATTTCTTTCTCAAAAACATACGTGCATTTCTCTCATGCCAAATTTCTCAACGCAAAGACGCCACTAGTTGATCCATTGCTCTCCTGACTGAAGCATCAATCTGCCTTTGCCTCTAATCTGTCCAAAGATCATCTAATGTAGCAGACCATCCTCTAATATTAAAGCTGAATCTTTAGTGTCATCCAAATACTCCGAGCAAAAGGGTATTTAATTAAAAGATGGAAGATGGATTCCAAATTAGCACTACATAGAGTACATCCAGAATTAACATGCCATCCTTTCTTATTAATAACTTCTCCCGTGTGAAGCTTGTTTCGAAGAACTAGCCAAAGAAAAATTCTTATCTTTTCTGGAATGGCAGCTTTCCAAATAACTCTAAAAATAGGGGCAGATAAGACCACCATTGTTGATAAATCTATAGAAGGACTCTACAAAATATAAGTCATTTTTAATGAGTTTTCAAGTGGGCGTATCAGCTAGCCGTGATGCTCTAATACGTGCAAGGCTACTCTGAAGCATCTCAAGCTGCCGTGATTAAACCAAAGTAACCAGCCCTCTAATCTTAATCTTCCAAGTCAGACATCTTCGAGACCATTGGGAAGCCATTGTACAAATTCGGTCCACTGCCAACGGAAATAGATCCTCAAATAGATAGGCAATAGTAGTTGCTCCACACTATATATCTTGCCAGAATCGAATTGTTGATCCATTATCCAGCTTAAAAGAGACACGAGTCTAGAAGGCAATAAGCTGTTTGCAAATATCTCGACAAATCGTAGACATCCTCTTGTTACTTCTTTTCACTCTCATACCAAACGTTTTCTTTACATAATAAGCATGCTTAACTTGCTTCCACCAAGGACAATCCGGACCCACTGTGAACTTCTATGTCCATTTGGCAAGGAGTGCATTGTTCATCTACTCGATGTTTTTGATTCCTAACCCATCTTGTTCTTTGGTCCTGCACACGCTATCTCAGTTCACCAAACAATAGAATCTACTGATTTTCTCTTTACCTTTTCATAGAAATGCTTGGTGCATCTGATTAATCCTATGCAGCATCCACTTGGGAAGTTTGAACATAGACATATAGTAGGAAGAAAGAGCAGACAATATAGAGTTAATGAGGGTCACCCTACATCCCCATGAGAGATGTTTTCTTTCTCAATTTGCAAATCTCTTGTTGATTCTCTTCAGAAGTGGAAGCCAACAGAGCTTCGACAATTTGTGATCACTAAGTGGGAGGCCGAGATAAGTGAAGGGGAATGACCCTTTCCTACAGTTCATCATATTTGCAAATAGTGAGGCATCCTTATCAAGTATATTCATACACACAAGAGGATTTTTATGAAAGTTAATTCTCAATTGTGATGCAGCTTCAAAGGCTAATAGAATAGCTTTCACTGCCATCAAGCTTTCTTTTTCACCTGCACAAAATAGGAGGGTGTCATCCGCAAATTGTTGGCCTTTAATGCCCCTAAGCGCACAATTTGAACCAATGCCTTCAATTAGACTAAAGGAACCTGCCTTCTTAAGCAGCCTAGAGAGGACATCAGTTGTCAGTATAAAAAGAGCTGGAGATAATGGGTCACCTTGTCGTAGGCCTTGCTTGCATCAAATCCAAGAGCTTGGCTATCCATTCATCAGGATAACAACTGAAGTTGAAGCTAATAGGCTATAAATCCAACCCATCCATTTCAAAGGAAAATCTCTAGCTTGGAGAACTGAGAGTAGAAACTTCCAACTTACTTTGTTAAAAGCTTTCTCAAAATCTAATTTACACAGCACCCATCTTTGGCCTATCCTTTTACAATAGGAAATCATCTCACGAGCACTCAAAAAGTTTTCAACAATGGATCTACCTTTTTATAAAGACTGACTGACAATCATCGATAAGGAGAGGGAGGAACTTGGCCAGTCTATGAGAGAGCACTTTGGTAATAATCTTGTATAAACTATTTAACAAATTGATAGGATGAAAATCACGTGCACAGAGATTACCTTTCTTTTTCGGGATGAGAGTGATATAAGTATAATTTAGTCTCTCAAGGTCCAAAGTGTCTTTGTGAAATTCCTCAAACAACATCAAAAGATCATCACTAATCATGTTTCAAAATTTTTTGAAGAAAATAAAGGTGACGCCATCAGGTCCTGGAGCCTTCAAGTCTCCAAAAGAAAGAAACTGCTTTTTTGATCTCATCAAAAGAGAAGGCCTCATTTAGACTACATAGATCCATCATAGAGCTGCTGCCAGTTAAAGGAGATATGAGGTTTTGAAGAACACCCAAATAGATTTTTGAAGAACTCATAGAGTTTCCTAGAGATGTCCTCTTGATTATGAAGCTCCACACCATGGTCAACAAGAGTGCCAATAAAATTTCTGCGCTTCCTTCCAGAGGCCACCTTATGAAAGAAAGAGGTGTTGCGATCACCCTCTTTCAACTATGTGATTTTTGCACGTTGTCTACAATATCATCTTATAATATTTATGCCTTTGCAAATCTGATTGTAAACTATAGGTTTTAGTAGCTACTGTTAGTTAACTACCCAGAGATGGGCTGCTGACATGCAACTGAAGTTCTTCTAAAGTTGTCTAAGTTTATTATTGCTGTCATTCTCTAGCACTACATGTTTTTAAATGATCATGTAAACAATCATTCTGTTTGTGAATTTTTTAATAATATTTGCAGGACTGATTGAAAAGAGGAGGTTACAAAGGTCAAAGAAGCTCGATATTGAAAAAGTAACTGAGGCAGTCAGAACTTGTTTCACCAGACATACGTCTTGTAAATGATGAACTGTTTCATCCTTCAGTACCTTCCGAGCTTAACAAGAATTTGAAACAAAACTGCTTGATTTAACCTGAAACCGAAAAAAATATATAAGAACAACCCACACGTAAAATAAAAAGCAAAGAGTAGGATCCATAAAACTCTGGATTTTGTATATCAAGTGATGTTACAGGCAATCTTCAGTTTCTTCTAGCATCTCCACCCAGATTATTGCTACAATTCACTGAGTTGATGACTTCATGTTGCTTATTGGTTCTTGCTTTCATAACAAATTTACTGCTTTGCAGAAAATAACATATATGTTCCCAATATCGGGGTTTTGGTTGCAGAAAATGTTGAGCACAGTCTAGGTCAAAATATATTGGCATCTAGTTTCTCTTGATTCAATTTGAGGGTGGTTGTAGCCACATATATTTATGAAATTAAGTTTGACCAAGAAAATTAGAAAAATAGAGGTGTATTGAAAAATGCAGAAAACTTGAGCATATAAACTGCTAACTTAAATAAAATGTCTAGTCTGCTATCTTTTTAATTGTATATTACATTAAAATGATATATCTATGTTATCATGATGTAACAATACCATGTAGACATTCATAAGGATACTCATCAGAAGCAGGAGCACGTTTGGATGTTGTGCTCTAATATAAGGATATTAAGAACACTTATGAAGTCATGTATATTAGTATCCCTAACTTTAGGCCAATTTTCTTTCATGTTTTTGACATGATAAAAGCAGTTTTGTCTGTTCTGGAAGAAAAAATTCTGATTTGGTAATAAAAGATGCTGAATTGGAGCTGGAAGAGGTTTGTACTCATTTCTTTTTCTTGGCTTGTTTTTCTGGGTTATAAAACATCAGAATATGAAAGCTTGTCATCACAGATTATTTTTTCATTTCATGCTTATTTTTCCATTTGTGCTTTATTCGTATATGAAATAACTTATGGAATTATTCTCTTTGACAATTATCTCGGATCTTTTGTTCATCTGACCTTTTTCATGAAATGTATTTAATAGATCTTTCTACATTTGTCTGCAGAATAAATAAATATATAAATAAATAACAAATGGGTTACTTGGAGCCATGCAAAGGGCCTCTTCTTCTTACTACATGGATGACAACAGGTTATTGCAGTCGTGTTAAACAGGCCTACAATAATTTATGGAGGGGTGACTCCATTTACACATTCTGACTAAGGCCTATAAATTTAGGTTTATACTGTTTAATTGCATGGCTATATCCTTGTTATGTTTCTGATCATCATGGATAGATGATCACACTTTACATGCAAAGCACTTCATTCTTTAACAGGCCTACAATAATTTATGGAGGGGCGACTCCATTTACACATTCTGACCAAGGCCTATAAATTTAGGTTTATACTGTTTAATTGCATGGCTATATCCTTGTTATGTTTCTGATCATCATGGATAGATGATCACACTTTACATGCAAAGCACTTCATGCTTGGACCAGACCTACACAATGAGTCTTATCTTCTTACTATGGATCCATAATACAAGCCATCAAAGTTGTCAACATTTTACAACTAGCTCCCACGCTGACATTAACTTCGTCTGGCTGGATCGTTCCCCATATAGGGGGATCTTGGAGGGCCAAATTTGTTGGGAGAAAGGGAGGGAGACTAACCTGAAATATAATTGCTTAGGGCCCCATTTTTTGGGCTGCACCATCCAAGTTTCGAATGCATAACCCCTGATTGCTGAGTAGAGGAGCGTGATCATTAGGTCAAGTTTCTATTCACGGATTCCTTATTTTATAAACTTAAATTGCATCCACTGACTATTTAATTAGTTGGATCTTTGAGTAGAGCGCTGAATTTGGCATGAAAAGAACGAAGTAGCTAATGCTGTTGTTTCTTCATGCATCACCATATGCAATTCGTGAAGAATTGAATCTATCATAACTTCATTCGGGATTCTGAAAACAAGTGCATTTGTCCTGTTGATATATCGTTCGGACTTCTTTGGCACTTCAAATGTATGCTTGTGTTTGTACTGGGGAAGAGGAGATGTTGTGTATGTTTGAGGAGTTGCTGAATTGAACCGTTGTATTCAGGTACTGCATATTATGCTTCTGTTTCACCGAGGCTGATATCTAGTTAGCTTAATCACGGAGGCTGATATCTAGTTTTGCTCCTGTATTATGTGATCCATTGATAGAATGCAGATCCATAATGTACAAATATAAATTCTTAAGCTTCGGTTGAGGCTGCCGGGCGTAGAAGGCTACTTTTAAAAAATATTATCCTTTTTATAAAAAATAAAATATTTTTGTATCTATCCTGTGAGGATTCGTATGAATATGTATTTAATCTTATATTAGTTATTTTCTGAAAAGATCTTAAATATTTATATAGGATTGAGGAATCTAAATAATATTTTTCGATTGATTTTTTTTGAATGAGATCTTGAATTATTATACATGATATCCGGATCAATCTAATCCATAGCTTATGTGGACCAGAGATATTGATTCATTGGGGTTGGTTATGGATAGATTGTGGTGTTTATAAATAGAATTGTATGAATTTGGATCTCGAATTTGACGAGGATATCAGAGTTTAAATATGGAAGTATGTGAGGATTTGTATGGATATGTATTTAATTTTATATCTATTATTTTTTATAAAAATTTTAAATATTTATATTGAGTTAAAAAATTTAAATAATAAATGATATTTTTTTATCTAATCTTTTTTTAGATGAGATCTTAAGGTGTTACATCTCTACGCCCTCTTTAGTCCATTGCATGAGTAATTTAAACTGATATTTATATAAATTTTAGTGCATCCATCAATTTTTTTTAAATGAAAAGGTTCTGATGATCTTAAATGGGACACTGCCATATTGAACCTCAGATAAGGTTATCGAAAAAAGAAATCAAACACCTTGCTGGATGGGTTATATCTATCATCAAATATCCCTCTACCTTATGTAAGTTTTTTTATTTTTAAAAAAAAAATTAAATAAATTATTTTGAGCAAGCATGTGTAAACGTGTCACGGACATGCAGATTATTTGCATATGTTGAATAATCCACTAAATTTAAGAGATTACATTTTGAAGGTATATATTTGTGACTGAAATTAAAATAAAAATTAAAATAAATTGAAATAAAAATAAGAATGTTTAAATCTTTCAAAATATTTAATTTATAATCAAAATCAAAATGAGAATCAAAATAAAAATTTAAATTTATAAAAAAAAATAGAGATTAAGTTTTAAATAAGTTGGAGTGTCGATTTTATTTCAGAATTTAAATAAATTTTTTTAATTAAATAATTAAAATGAGAGTTATCTATTTTATTTTTTATTTTAAATTTTTAATTCTTGAAAATCCAGTATTTTTTTTCATGTATCTTTTCTTCTCAAGATAATATTGATCAGAGCATAAATATATATACGCACATAGCGACACGTCATAGAGCCTTCCAGCCCCTCAAACATCGTACACAAACTACCATATTCTAATTCTAATAATACCACTTGGGGGAGAGCGTTTCTCCCTCGGCTACTTCAAATATGTACAGAGAGAAAGCGCCTTGCAGACAATTACATAATTTGAGTCCGATACTGGAATAGAATAGATTAAAGAGATAAAACTGTTAGAAAAAATATCCAAGCAAGTACATAATGAGAGAACTTTACAAATAATATATACCCCAACTTGTGTTCATTATTAGAAAAGAATAGATCAAAATAGTTGATCAAAATAAGTGGGCGATCGAAGTGAGATACCTTGCACCCAAACAATAGATTCCATCAACTCTCTTAGTCGGCGAATTTTAGATCAAAGAATGCGAATTAACAAATCTTAGGAGAAGTTTCTGTCCACTTTCTGCTCATAGGCTGCTGCATATAATAGTATAAGTTCCATCTATTACAGCTCAAATTCTTCTTTTCCGGTCTATGTTTCAGCAACACAACTGTGCAAGGTTTCTCCAATCATATCAGCTTCCTGTTTGTGTTTGATCGATCATCTACAGTTGATCGGTTGAATTCTTCTGAATGGACGGTCGGTGA